>NW_008671078.1:96325-96806 GCF_000695815.1 Acanthisitta chloris
CAAGCTGCAGGTACATTCCTGAGAATTTCCACATCCCAGCTCACCATGTTGCAGGATCACAACTGCGATAACTTGATCTTTAGTATCCTCTAGGGAGAAATATAAATCAAAAGCTTTTCAGAGTTACAGGCCTCATTTTTCTGTTCACAGGAGAGACCATTTATATGTGGCCATGGCATGTTGCATTTATCTGAAGCTTATGTTCAGCTGTTGTCTTTCCAAACCTTTTGATACAAGTGCTAGTAGATGTTCACTAGCCTGTTGGAGATAAAACGAATACAGGGGAATTTTGGAAAGACATGAAGCAGAGAGGAACCTGGATCACAATAATGAGATACCAGGTATAGGTGAAGATCCAACCTTATCTAGGGCCTGGGATTTATTTAGCCCCTTTCTGTCAACAACATCAATGCTTACAAAAATCTCTCTAAGTATTTATACATGCAAATTCTTTGACATTTGCCATTGAGGAATTCCTGCT
>NW_008671078.1:96828-109613 GCF_000695815.1 Acanthisitta chloris
ACTGTCCTTTTTGGCATAGAGTTGTTACTTTTGCCTCTGGGAAGCAAAGAAAGTAAAAATAGATCAGCAACTACAGCTCGAGAGAGAGTTTTACATAACCCATATAAAAGAAAATTTTGGCCAGACTTCTTTCATTTCCAACTGTTTCATCTTCATGCTATCTTTTCAGCTTTACATTAAATATGGTTCTTATCTCTGAAACCAACCTCAAATCCAAGGCTAGATGTGGAATAGTCTCTATCTAGGCCAGCCCTTTTTAACCCCACATCTGCCCATTACAGAGTGTAAATCCTGGTTCAGAACCAACCACAACTTCCAAGCTGTCCTCTTTTAACAAAAACTTCAATCTCTTTCTAAGCTTACTGCCTGTAATGCATTCCCTAGCTTCATTTTAGCCTGGCTTCCCACAGGCCATCCTATGGTCACTTTAAGAGAATCTGTCCTATTGCTCTATGCTTTTTGCCTCCTGAAGTTAATATGCACTGTTCAAGAAACAAAAGCAAACATTAGTTTTCTAGTGTGACATGACCTTATAAGCCTCTTGCAAGCCCATCTCCTCCCCCTTCTCCTTTTAAGGCCAGAAACCTGTTGCTACAGATATTTGGTACTCGAGGCTGGCATCAGCTATCAGAGTGATGAGGGAAACACACAGAAACAGCTGCTCTCTGCTAACACAGCAAGTGCTAAAGCGGAGTCTACTGGCATCTCTGTCCCTACCTTGATAAATATTGCTGTCTGGATATTGAAAACAGTTTCAGATCTCCTCTCTGTTCTCAAGATGAGCAGATCCACACCATTGACTCAAAATCGCTATGCTCTAGGATCCCTTTCCTGTTTTAACAAAGACAATTTCAAAATCCAGTAGCTTGGAAACTCTCAGGACTCAGTGCAAATTACTTCAAACCCCAATAGAAAAGAGATTCTTCCATTTCAATAACATACAGTTTGTTTAGAGAGCTGGCAATTCAGAGGAGACTGAACCATGCCAAGCCTGGCCCTCACACCACAGCAACTGAGGCAATGAGTCAAGATTTACTTTTTCTCACAGTGGTTGAATTGAGACATCGTTCATATAGATATGCTTTCCCATGTTTTAAATTATGGCTGCTAAAGGATGTCCCCCACACTTCAGAAAGGTGAGAGCACCTCTTTGTTGAGTCACCTGCTCCGGAAAACTTGAATCAGGTCATTTACCTCCAACAATGTCTTGGTTAAGATATCCCCTGCTGACCTTTAAAACACAAAATGTTCTCCTAAGGTTATGGAAAGAAGAACCTCAATAAAACATTATAGATGAAAAACATTCATTCTCCTCCTTCAATTATCACCTATCAGCCTCCTCACTAGCTTCATCCATTCTCACACATAAGCCCACACTTAAAGCAACCCATTGCTGCCTCAGAGACCTTCTCCTCAGCCTACTAGCAGCTTATGCTAAATACTGATCCAGCCTCAGTCCGATCCAACCAGCAATACCTTTAAACACCTTGCTAACTTGCTAACTGCAAGGAAAGGGGGATTATTCTTTGTCATCCTCAGCCCAGAAAGCACCATCCTTCTTAGTTATTTGAGTCCAATACCATACAACATCTCATGTCTTGCTTATACGCAGTGGCTGCTGTTGCAGCCTGAAAGGAACCAAATGTATTCCCTTTCTCCTCAGGGGAAAATGCCAGTACCATGAAGAGCCTATCTTCCCAAACTACTCAGGAGTCAGCACAGCAATCAGCAAGAGCCAGAAGCTTTCTACAAAGCCCCAAGCCAGGATTGCCACTAGGATTTAGCAGTGTACAACACAGACAGATGTTGTCAAAGAAATCCAGCTGCTGCCAAGCTGGCTGAAGTTTGGGTGCAACTGCATCTCAAGCTGGTCAGTGCTTTGAGGTGGTTTTATCACACATTTTCCTTAATGTGAGCAGCCCAGGCATGCTAAACGGGTTAGGATCTGCACAGATGTGAGTTTAGTAAACTCCAAAAAAAGAGAATACAAATCTTAGAACAGAAAAAACCCAAACAGTCCCCAAGACTCCTTCCCCGATGTCTGCTGTGTCTTCACATGCTAGGGAGCTCCCAATCCTTCCCCAAGTCCAACACTTTTCAATGCGGTCTGCTCAGCTCCAAGCTCTGAACCATGCCTGCTGGCTCCTGGGAGGTTCTTTATGAGGACCACACAGGGATGTCATGGCCCAGTGCCATGTTCAGGAGTTTCCCATGACCTCTGCTCCAATTTTGGGGGTATGTGTTGGATAGAATGGGATGCCCCACACTGCCCTCTGTAAAAGTACTTCTGCCCTCTCCATAGCCTTCTGAGAAGGAGCAGTGTCCTCCTGTCTTCAGAACCAAACCAGGCAGAATAAACCACCTTGCTGCTCACTCACAGCTTTTCTAACGATACAGAACATGCAGTAGCTGAAAACATGCAAAATAAGATTGCTACCTCCCTTCACAGTTTTGCCTGGCATATTTTTCTACTCTAAAACCATCCCAAGAACAAAAGCAGTAAGTGGGCACCATCAGGAGGCTCAGGGCAAGTACCAGAACAAGTTCCACTGTAAAGTACTTGTGCAACCACAGATACACATGTAATGATGAGAACACAGAAAAGCCCATGAGGAAATTAACCATTTTGTCATCAGAGAAGGACTTGAATATTGTGTTGTAAATAAGACTAAGGGCCATACACTGAGCAGTAAGGAGAAAACTAAGTATTTTCAGGGGGAAATAGCAGAAGCATATTTATTTAAGGGCTATGACAGAAAAACATTGACGAGGGGCCTAACTGAAGATACTAGAAATAACTGGAGTTCTAGCATTTGCTGACTTGCAAGTGTCATGTGTGCATGTAGGTGTATGCATGTGGTGCACATTTAATGGCTCCATACATATGTCATCTACACAAAATCAGTAGCCGAGTCCCTTGAGGGGCTTCTACAGGGAAGGGAACTGAGGCTGGAAGGACCAGTGTCAGAGCTCCATCAGCAAAAATCTATGCACAATGTCAGAGTGTTTCCTTATACTGTTCGTCTACGCATATAATTTCTACTAGTGCAGAATTTAGATGAGTAGCAAAGCAATTACAGTCAAGTTGTAGATCACCTGATAGAAAACAACAGCCTTGCCTTTGCAAGTCTGAGGGCATCCTTTAACTAATTTCTTTTTTAACAATATGCATTCAGCTCCAGCATGAGCAATGGCTGGAGCAGGAGAAATTCATGATACCTAACTTCTAGTGATAATCTTTAGTGGGAAAGCTTGATACCTACCCATCAGTTATACCTTCAAAAAACTTTATCCATAATGCTCTTTGCCTACAGACCATGCAGCTCTGTTGGATTTGACAAAAACCCCAGTTGTTCCAGTTTCTGGGACAGGCTAGAGAGTGAGGCAAGGCCTGGGTGGAGCTGGAAAAAATTACAGGAGGCAGTGGATGGGAAGTGAAGGTAGCCCAGGGAGGAGAGGCACTGGAAGCCTCTGTGTAGTACTGAGGTAGCAGCTGGTATGAAAGGGGAAGTGGTCAGTTGTAGGGGAGAAGAGAAAACAGAGCAGTAATGCTGTTCTCTCTGGTCACTTTACTGCAAATTACAAGAAGAAGCACGGAAAAAGGAAATCGGAAGGCAACCTTTAACTCCTCTGACTCCTGCAGCCTGGGAAACCTTGTTCTGATCATTAAAATAGTGACCAGTCTACAGTGTAGCAAAAAAGGAGGGCGCCAGCCACCTCTCTTCCAAAGCTGACCAAAGCTGCCAGAAATTTTCCCACCGGTTTGGGCCTAAGGGTGCCAGTAAACCGATTGCTAATCTCTAACACATGCCTTGTCTCAGCAGTCACAGTGGGGTGAGGCACAGGGGTTTTAATTTCTGCTTTACATCCTTCCCGCTAACGCCCAGCATGCCTCTCCCTTCACCACATGGCTTTGCGACCTCTGCTTCTACGATTTTCCACCTTCTGTTTCCAAAAGTCAGCCTCGGGGCCAGGGAAGGTGGTGAAGCACTGTGCAGGAGGAAAACCCAAACACGGCCACCTAAAGCAAATATTATTTTTCAACTGAAAAGCTTTTAAATTTCCCCCCCTCCCCGGTTTATTTTTAGAACAATGGTAAAACATACAAATCCTGGAGGCCTCAAGCAGTTTCCTGCTGTGCTAGTGACTTAATTTATTTCTTTAATTTGTTAAAACCTCACCAATAAAAATGTTATTCTTTGGAGACTTTGCAAGCCTGAGTTTTGCATGTATTATTTTCTGCAAAAGATTAATGAGGTAGCAGAGGCATTTTTTAATGGATTCCCTTGGTTTTCTCTCACTCTCCATCACTTTTTCTTTTTTCTCAACTCACATGTCAGTGCAGGTCCACAAATCTGCTGAGACCTCTCCACAGACAGTATACAAGGTGCGGGAAGAAAGTAATGAAATTGAAAAGCCTCTTTCACAACTCTTCCCCTTCTCTTTCACCGCCCAGAGATACCGTGTTAACCAGCGTGCTGCACCAGCTTGTTGCGGACCGAACGCCTCCACAGCCCTCGTCCTTTGTGATGCTCTGAGGGAGCAGATGAAGCTGAACACCCCGGGTTTACAGGAAGGCCATGCGTGTGACAACAGCTAATCCTACGCATAGTTCAGAGGTGCCGTCAGCTAGCCAGGCCATGCGCGGAGGCCCTTCTCTTGGCTCAGTGAGAAAGTTGCTGACACTCCCAGAGGCTCTTGGGGAGCGTCTTGGACCTCAGCCGCAGAAACCTTCCCATCGACCTGCTCCTCTTACGGGAACCGAGCACTGCCTGGAGTGTAGCAGCAGCACAGGCTTCCGTGGTGATGGCTAAGAATCAGATCTGTATATCTTCCTCCACCCAGAATAATCAGGCTATTTGTCAAGAAGACGGACTATGCTTAGAGGTGTCTAAATGCTTTCTCTTCTCTTAGCCCACACGCAGCCTCTGTTTCAGCACAGATTTTGCCTAACAGGAGGTGAAATGGAGAGAGAGAAGAAAAAAAAAAGAGGGAGCACAGGGAGAGTGGGTTAAGATGCTGGGGTCAAGACAGAGAGATATATGATAAGTTCTTCATGATAGCTTTAGTGACAGGGTAGGTCTGTGATGGGCAAGGGTATGTGAAAGAGAAAAGAAGCCACAACTCCCTGCTGCAGAAGTGAGGAGAAGAAAGGTGCAAGCCCCTTGAAAAGCAGCCAACAGAGACATCCACTCTTTCTCCACATGCAAAGCTGATTTTTAACCTGAATGAATGAAAAAGAAACTGAGCAGCCACTCTCCTAGCTTGCCTCTCTGCTTTGAGGGAAGTCTGCTCATTGCTTTAGGGTTGAAGACTCCTATTTGCAGGACTGGAGATGAAAGCCCTTCAGCATGACTGAGGCCAGACCACTCACCACACCACAGCACTCAAATTACCTGGAATGGTTTGGAAATCTGTCCAACTTGAACCATCAGAGTGAATACACAATAGGAACTGAGTCAGGATACTAACCATGGTATGGCTTAATTCAGGTGGATCAGCTGCTGGACAAAGAGCCATGTACAGTTGATGGGGCAAATCCATGCAGCTCAGTATCTTTTTCACCAGCGCCTCAATGCTGACACTATCAGGACAATTGCCAAACATTTCTGAGTGTGCCACTGGTGCAGCACTGAGCCTCATAATCTTCATTTGTGCCTGCACCAGAGTGTGTCAGTCATGATCACTTAGGTTTCTACAGGCATTTGTATGCTCTGCTCTGTACACCTAACTACCCAGCTTTGAGTGCTGGTGCCATATAGGCATGAAAGTTGTGTAAGATATCTGGCTCCTGCAGTGTTCCATTCAAGCAAATACACCAGCACATTTCTCTCACTCTGTGTTTTTTTCCACACAGAAACAGCAAGGCAGAGCAACAGTGCAGGAGTAAGGAAACAACATGGAAGTACCTGTCTGGAACAGCCAGCTCAAAGACAATGACACACAATAAATAACCCTGAATACTGAAAGATGAGGCTGCCATTCTCTGTCATGCCAGAAATGTCATAGACCATGAAAGTGATGTGCAATCCCCCAGAATTTTTATAGCACCACATTTCATAACTTCTTTTGCAATCTAGCGGGGGGCCAACTTCCTGAGGTATGTCTGCCTCTGCCTCCCCACTCACTCAGAAACTAAGGCTCCACTAGTGCAGCTGCATTCACTCTGCTGGCTACCCACCCCTAGAGGCAACTAGGCCACTCCAGTGCACATAAAAGAGATGTGTAATGTGCTTAATGCCGGGACCCAAAGGAAGGGCTGCTGAGGGGGGCAAAACAAAACAATAGCTCAGTTCTGGTTCAGACTAAGGAGCAAGATTGCCTGAGAGGAAATGGTCCCTGTGTATTTATCAAGTCTGAGAGGCAAGACTTCTGTCTACATTGAACTCTGTGCTATCAGATAAGGTCATTAGAGCTACTTTGGGCAATTCTAGATGAGTTGCAAGCAGAGCCTTATGTCCTCTAGGCAACTCTGAAAAAATTTCAAACATTTAGTTCTATCAACAGAAATTTAAGTGTGCAGAGGTAGCCCTAACACCTTTGAATATCACTGGCTATATATCATGTTGTTCAAAAACTCAACAGGATTCCCCTTCTGCATTTTCTTCAGGATTTTTTTGAATAGGATGACCCATGATCAACAATACCACACATATAGTAAAGGTACTTAAACCCATGTACAGCAAAGATTCTTGTACACATGCATTTAAAGTTGCCCTGAGGCAAGCCAAATATACAAATAATCAAATATCTATAGGTACACCAATAAATACTCATGCAGCATATAGGACCAAGAGAAAATATAGTGAAAATTCAGAATACTATTAACACATATAGGAGGTAAAAGTATTTAATGGTTTTCTATGAGTAATTCTGTGATCCTGACAAATCCCAGAATAAGGACTGGACTGACATCTTCCACATTTACCTACAACTGTTAAATCTGTAGCACTGCAGTAAGGCTAAGTATCTGCCATTTAAACAGCTGCTAAGCCATCTTCCTTTGTTTTATTACACAGTAATTAGATCCACCTCATTCACTCAGTTCATGACCAATATTTCTGTTTTGCTCACATCCCAAGACAACTTCTGTTGCCCTTTTCTGTAAGTTTTTTTTTCTGCAAAAAGGCTTTTTGCTCTCCTGAACCCTGTAAGCTTTTTGTTCCCATTACAATCTTTGACACGCAAAGCAGGTGGTATTAGAAAGTGCAAATGCTTCCATATTCTTTGAATTGCTATAAACTGCAGTATGGTTTTGTTCATTTTAAGTACCCAGTCTTTTGATATCCCAGCCAGTCCATTCCATGCTCATGAGTTGACAAGACTATAGGCAGGAAGAGACATGAGAAAGGCTACCCAATTAAAGGAAGAAAATGAAGATCAAAACAGGCTACTGTGCTGTCATATGGTCAGGTACTGAACTATACCTGGTGCAATCACTGATAACAGGCTAGATAATGCTGCACCTGTCACTTTACTGTGACCTTCACCAGTCACCTGGCTCTTGCCTTAAGAGACCTGGCTTACTTTTAAGTTAAAAAGGCCTTAGATTAAAAATATTAGTAACCCTGGAAATCCTCAAACAGCTTCACTGAAACAAGAGGAACAACTTTAAAATTGCAAGCCCTGTGGAAAGGACTCTACGTAATTTGATAACAGACACAGATAATTTTCTTCATTAAACCAGAAGGAACTGAGAACTGAAAGTCTGTGCCTACCTGAGGGATAGGGGACTAAGCCATGATGCATGTCAGCATGAGGTGTCCAGGTCAATCCTTGGAGCTACTCAGGCACAAGATGCTCCACACAGCATATATCGTTCTCCTGATTGTGCATCCAGAAGTATAAGCAGAAGGTGACAAGTACCTGAAATTAAATTAACTCTGAAATTAAATATGTCATGAGCATCCAAAAATGTGCATGGGTCCGATTGTTCTTGGCATTAATGCTGTGGGGTAAGTGTTCCCCACTGTTCCTTTACACACCAAGCTTGAAGAGAGGACAAGCAACTCAGAATCACAGAATCAGTTAGGTTGGAAGGGACCACAATGGGTCATCTGGTCCAACCTCCCTACTCGAGCAGGGCCACCCTAGAGCATAGGACTCAGGATTGCATCCAGGGAGTTCATGAATACCTCTAGCGAGGGAGAATCCATGACCTCTCTGGTCAATCTGTTCTAGTGCTCAGTGATTTGCACAGCAAAGGAATTCTTCCTTGTATTCCGGTGGAACTTCCTGTGTGTCAGGTTTTGTTCATTATCTCTTGTTTTATTGGTTTCCACAAAAGAGAAGGGTCTGGCTCCATCATCTTGGCACTTCCTGTTCACGTACTTGAATACATTAATGAGGTCCCTTCTCAGTATTCTCTTCTCGAGACTGAACAGGTCCAACTCCCACAGCCTTTCCTCGTAAGTGAGGTTCTCCAGTCTCTTAATCATTTTTGTTGCCCTCTGCTGGACTTGCTTCAGGAGCTCCATGTCCCTCTTGCACTGAGGAGCCCAGGACTGGACACAGTACTCCAGGTGTGGCCTCACGAAGGCTGAGTAGAGAGGTAGGATCACCTCCTTCGACCTGCTTGCAATACTCTTCTTAATGCATCCCAGGATTCCACTGGCCTTCTTAGCCACAAGGGCACACTGGTGACTCATGGATAGCCTGCTGCCCTCCAGGACCTCCAGGTCCTTCTCTGCAGAGCTGCTTTCCAGCATGTCAGTGCCTAACCTGTACCAGTTCTTGGGGTTATTTCTGTCCAGGTGCAGAACCCTGCACTTGCCCTTGTTGAATTTCAGTTGGTTCTTCTCTATCAACCTGTGAGGTCCCTCTGAAGGGCAGCACAGCTCTCTGAGGTATCAGCCACTCCTCCCAGTTCTGTATCACCAGTGAACTTGCTCAGAAGGCATTTTGTCCCCTCATCCAAGTTATTGGTAAATAAGATGAACAAAACTGGGCCCAGTATAGAACTCTGAGTTTTATATATAGGTCTCTAACTAGATCCTGTGGCACTGATCACAACTCTTTGGGATCTGCTGCTCAGCCAGTTCTCAATCTACCTCACTCTCCACTGGTCCAGCCCATACTTCTTAAGTTTTCCTACGAGGATGCCGTGGGACACAGTGTCAAAAGCCTTGCTGAAGTCAAGGTAGACAACATCTACTGCTCTCCCTTCATCCATCCGGGGAGTTGTTTTGTCATAGAAGGCAATCAGGTTGGTCAAACGTGGCTTACCTTTAGTGAACCCACGCTGACTACTCCTGATCACCTTCTTTTCTTCCATATGGGCAGAGATGGCCTCCAGAATGAGGCGTTCCATTACTTTTCCAGGGACTGAGGTGAGGCTCACTGGACGGTAGTTCCCCATATCCTCCTTCTTGCCCTTTTAGGAGGCTGGGGAGACATTTGCCATCTTCCAGCCTTCAGACACCTCTTCTGGCCTCCATGACATTTTACAGATGATTGTGAGCAGCTTGGCTATGATGTCTGCCAGCTCTCTCAGCACTTGTGGATGCATCCCATTGGGGCCCATAGACTTGTGGTAACCCAGTTGTCTTTGACCAAGGGAAAGACTTTTTCCCCACCTTCATTTACCCTGGTCTCTTTGGTCAGAGATCCCTGCAGGCTGATCTTATCCATGAAGGCTGATGCAAAGAAGTCATTCAATAACTCTGCCTTCCCTGCGTTCTGTGTTATCAGGGTCCCCTCTCCATTAACTAGTGTGCCTACATTATCCTTTGTTTTCCTTTTGGTATGTATGTATTTAAAAAAGCCCTTTTTGCTACCCTTGATATCCTCAGCCAGATGCAATTCTAGGTTGGTCTTGGCCTTTCTTGTCTCATATCTGCCTGCTCTGGCCATTTCTCTATATTTGCTCCAAGTGGCCTGACACTGCTTCCACCTTCTATGCATTTCTTGCTTATGTTTCAGGAATGACAGGAGTTCCTGGTTCATCCACAGAGGTTTCATGTGCCCTTGGCCAAATTTCTTTCTCATTGGGATGCATCGTTCTTGAGCCTGGAGGAAGTGAGCCTTAAATAACAACCAACTGTCTTGGACCCCTCTTCCCTGCAGGGCCTGCTCCCATGGGATTCATCCAAGAACATCCCTAAACAGGTTAAAGTTAACTCCCAGTTAAGCAGAGACATAAGCCTTCATTAAAACACTATGACAAACATTATCTACATTTCAGAGAGTGCTCACACCTGAAATTGCTATGAAAAATAGGACACATCCAATTTTCAAAAGAATAAAAAAATACTTATATGGATTCTCCCTTGGGAGTATTAAAAGAGGGTTGCCTCTTCCTGCAAATGGAGGAAGCTGAGAAGGGCTCACCACGCATCATACCAAATAAAGCTCTTCTTCAAAACAGAAAAAATACCACAGGGTTTATTTTTTGATGTGTTCTACTGCTTTAGACCAAAATTTCTGTGAGTTCAGCTGCCATCAGAGCATTCAGTGAAGAAGAAGAGGGAGCCTGAAGACTAATAGTTCACCAGCGTCACCAGACACACCAGTTTGCAAAGAAGGCTGACCAGTTTACCTAGTGTTGAACTCAGTATTTTACATGATGAACTGGAAGGAATCCACCTTAAATAAGATAGCTAGGAAAATCCAAATAACTGGAAGGAGAGTACAGGTAAGATTTTGTTACCTAACACATCAAATAGTTTCACAACTGGTGAAAAACACAGGAAAAAAAACATCAAAATGCTGAATTTGGCTTCCACAGTGCAAAGAACAGCTGGAGCATTTCTGCATGACTTAGTTTAATGCAGCAAGATTGGAATTTTTAAGTTCCCAAGTTTAAAAAAAAGCAGAACAGTTGCTTTTCACTTTCTGCTATCTGTACCAGTTACCACCTGGATCCAAGAATTTGCCACCTAGGATCCAACTATTCAAAAATCCACATAATTAATTACATCAAACCAAAGGTCTGTGAAACATCTCTACTCCAGGATTGACCTTTTGATGAGAGAAAACCATTCTTTGACTCCCCAAGTCCTACAGCTCAGACTTGCTGCTTGAAAAAACTATTTCCCATGAGAAGACACTTACTAGCTCCAAGTCCCACAAGTCTGGCAGTGAAGTGCAGGTAAGATACAAACAAACCCAGGGAAAAGGGAGAGATTTCTTAGGCATTATTATAGGCTCAGCAGGATTCATTAATTTGCCTATTCTGGGGACATTCAGACCCCTTTTCCATTTCTTTTCAGATACCTTCCTGAAACTGACACAACACAGCAAGCTCTGTTGTGGAGGACAGCTTTTGTGCCACCAGAGTCAGTAAGGGTATGCACAGATCTCATCCCAGCGAGGGACCTGCACAGTTACAAGGCAACAGCTGGACAATGATGTAGGAGTTACGTACCACAACAGCTGGAGGTCTGTATGGGGTCAGAAGAGCAAGGAAACTAGAGACTTATTTGCCCCAAATTTGCCCCCAAATTCATTGTTTTTTCCTACAGGGTCCTCTGACACACACAGACATGGGTATGGACACAATGTGTATTGCTGGATACTATTCTTTCAGACATAAAATCATACCACTGCTCACAGCCAGGCACTGGCATTTGTTCTTAATCTTACAGGGCTGTTTCACCTAACAGCTCCCAACCTGGCTTCCTGAAAGCGGCAGGGGACAGCTGCTGAAACCCCATCAATCCAGACAAGGTCAACATAACCTGTGGACATGGTCCAGCTCTGCCAGGAAGGGCCCAACAGTGAGGGTGGCCGAGGAAATATTATTGCAACCTGGAGGCTTTCTCATGCAGGATTCTATTTTGGTGCACCATTTCTTGTTGATGGAGCATACCCTAGGCATTTTGGGAAATCCAGACACAGATAACACTTAGTTCTAGGTCACAATGTTTTTGTTGATACAGGTTTCACCATCCTGATGTGGGTGTGAATGCTTGTGAACACTGGAGGATTATATATCATGGAATCACTTGACATAACCCAGAACATATAATGCACCTACAAAAAGCACAATAAATAAAATAACAATGTTTCTTGCCAGTTGAAACAAACATTTTTCCTTCGCTAGCAGAGCAAGACAGTACTAACTCACAGAACCTGGTGTTTTAGAGCTTCATTTAGTAGCAGCAGTTGCACTGCTATGAAGTGACACAGAAACATTTGTAACACAATTTTGTCATCAATGCAGCAGCAGTGGTTATACACAAGGAAATGTTTATTTGATCCATTTGCTAATGCGTAAATCAACTTGTTCTAAAACTATTTCATAATACACATTCTCAAGCAATGACTCAATTTGAGATGAGCTATTTGAGGTGATCACTGTGCTTTTTCAGGCAAGACAGCAATTTGAGTAACCAGCTATATCTCCTCCATCCACAAACTGCACCAGGAAGAGGGCTGCAATGAAAATAAATTAACCCATTTTACTTGATCCATGTGAATTATTTTTGTTTAAAAACAGAATGAAACTCTGACTTAGTCAATGGGAAATCCCCGAGGACTTGGATAAAGTTGTCATGTGTATCCACTTGCCCTAAACTTTGTTTGGCCTTTTGTCTAAGTACAAGGGGCATATCAGTTAAGTATCTGATGTCTTCTCTCTGGGAAACTCAGAGAGTAAATAAGTAATTTCAAACTCTTATAATTTTGATGCATGGAAAAAAAATAACTTGGCTTTCCTCAGACAGTACAGCTGGGTAAGCACAGAATTTCCCGGCACTGTTTAAGCCTGGGTGGGGTGGGAAAAAGAAGAAGAAAAAAAGAAACGAAGTTTCTACAGAAGCTGGGGGAGTGAGGGGTGGGGGGTG
>NW_008671078.1:109625-113309 GCF_000695815.1 Acanthisitta chloris
AGCAGAAATCCTGCTAGGAGTTCAGGAAATCTTTTCTTCCTTGTTTCACTTCTGAAGATCAAAAAATACAAATTAAATATGAATCCCCTTGCAAAATGCTGATGGCTTTACTCAAACTAGGCAGCCAAGGTGCTGAGAAGCCATGAAGTTCAGCTGCAGTCCTTCAGATAATTCATATAAGCAAGTAGCTTAAGTGATAGGTCTTGTGTCTGCAGGATCAGCACAACAGTTCTGATCCTTAAGGAGGAACTGACTGTTGGGCATGCCTACAGCCCAAGCCAGTTATACTCGTCTTTTAGGCACCTTCACAGTACAAATAGAAAATAGCAACTGCAGATGAGATCATATGATCACAGTAAAGCTGCTGCCATGTTTCAGGGAGGTCTTACCCTGCAATAGAGGAACACACAGGGGATTGCTAACATCTTTTCCAACATGTTGCACGGCAGAATGAAATGGCATTAGCCATCATGAAAATGGAATGACTCACTTTGCCCAGTGCTAGTGGGTGGGACTGTGCTCACAGTTATGCCTGGCCTTCAGGTGGGAGGACAGAATTCCACAGTCAAGAAAGGACCTTCTTTATCAGCCTATGGCCATACCACCAAATCATATCTACAATTTCATTGCGTTGAATCACTTATTTGTCACCCGAGCACCTAAAAAATATATCAGCATGTACTTTTCATCCCTGAAAATTCTACGTATCACAATACCTGTCCTCACTTACAAAAAACCAAGAAGTGCACTAACAAACTAAATCAACTAAGGGTGCATGGCAGAAATCACACCCAGTTTCTGAGTCTCATTCATTAAATGATCAACCTTCCCTCTTCTCACTTTCCCCATGGCTTCCCTAAGTGACAAGATTTTTCTGCCTAAGGCTTTTAAAAGACAAAAGTATCACTTAATATGCACAGAACAAATTCAGGACCATGCCTACAAGCAAGATGTGTTTATGAATATTTGTTCCACATATTGATTTCACCAGTATTAGTGATTCCCCTGACTGGCTTCCTATGGCCAAGCAAGAGTGAATAAATTTGTAAAAGAAGTTAAGAAATACATCATGCAGATGTATGCAAGCCAGTACCTCCTTCACACCTCCAAGTTTGGCAGGCAGATCTTTCAGAACCTGCTTGCAGGAGGTGACTTTGCAAACAGGAAGGCTTTTTAAAGCAGTGCACAGGTACAAGGATGATTTTCATGTCAAGAAAATAATGATTACTCCGTTAAAAAAACCTGTTTATTGCAGTGGTTCACAGACCTGTGAAGTCAGGAGAGACCATTGGGATCCCACCCAATGCAAAACCCAGGGGATTTAATCCATTCATTTCTGCAGTTGTCTTGCACCTCCCACTTTATTAAGCCCCTAACTTTTGACTGAACTCAAACCTGTATCCCAGAATTAAAATAAGCTTAAAAGTCACAGGCTTCAGAGCCATGTCAACACTGCCTTGTGTAACACAGACCTGGGGGAGGGTCACTAAAGCATGAATGTGCAACCATCTTGCTAACAACCTGCTTCTCAGCCTCCTGCATATCCCATAGGGTTTCCTGCCATGTAGTAGGAACCTTTCCAGCAAAGAACTTGGCCAAACCATGTGTCAGGGAACATTCCCTTAGGTTTGACAGGACAAACATTGATGGATTCAAGTCAGCATGGGTGTATCCCAAGAAATGCCCTATACTGAACACAGTCTATTCATAGTGCAAGGATAAATTTCTGTTCTTCCACATCATAAAACTGATCCAAAGATAGTGTTCAGTTTGGATGTGAGATGGACTGAAGAATGACCCCAAATTTGGAACCATGCTTAAAAGGCAGCCCAGACATAGCCCACATGCAAGAAAATCCACCATCACTCCTTTGATCATGTTCTCTCCATCTGAAACACTCCCAGCTTTCTTGCTGGGAGTGTTTCAGATGGAGGCAATATGGATGGAGGGATGTTTCAAAAAAACAAAAAAGCAAATACATGAAATCTTTCCTCACTGAGAGCACAATTCTGCAGGTTCAAGAAACAATCAGTGTAATGCTATTTGGGGGGAAGGGTGCAATTATGCAGTGCAGCATTATTAAAATCAGCCATGTAAACTGATCACTCATCTAAGTCACCACACCGTTTGGCCCACTTGCTCTAGCGAGTTTTTGCTTTGCACTCTGTTCTGCAGCTGCCTTGCACCTCCCAGTCCTCCTTCTTTACTGTCTTCATGTAAATCAAAAATCAATCAAACCTCACTTCATCAGTAATAAATCAATCACTTGGATTACTCAACTATAAAACCATGACCTTGTGGCTGCAAAGGTAAAGTATGTGTGAGCACCTGAGTGACAGCAAGCAAAAGAGAAAAGGAAATATTTGAGTATATGTATTTGTTATAGTTCACAGAGGGTCTTCTCTTTTGGCCACATCTGAGCTCTCCAGAAAGGCTATACTGTACTAATAGAAATTCTCATTTCTTGGTTGCCAGTCACCCCCTCCAAAAGAAATCAAAGCTTTCCTATCCTTTTCTGTGTTGTTTTCTCTGATTGTATGTTGTATTCATAGCTTTTTTTTTTCTGAATACAAATGAGTGCAAATGTCAGAGGCTGACTAGAAATGTTGGAGCACACACAATGTATTCTTGGTTTCTTCTAAAGATCAGATTATACCACCAATTCAAAAAGAAAAAAAAAAAGAGCACTCAGCCTCCATCTACCAAACCGGTATAAGGAGATACCTCAAACTTCCCCCTAAGCCTCAATATTACCTCCCATCAAAGCCAGGAGAATCCATCCTATTTTTCCCTTGCTACTGCTGCATCGCTGCAATCCTACAGTGCTTCTGAATTTGTTCAGAGCTTCTTGTTGTTGTTGTTGTAAAAACTAAGCGTTACACAAGACAGAGAGCTTGACAGCTTTCCCACAATCCTCAGCATGTGGGAATAGCAAGTAACAAAGTGTTAACACCTGCCAACTGGTGGTTAGGTGTACGCGTCTCTGTTAACAACAAACACTGCTGCTAGCAGTCATCAGAGCAAAGCAGCAAATCTGTTCTCTTCTCCAGCATGGAAAACACCAAACAATAACAAAAAAAGGCACTTAATTGCTTGATTAAGATGTATCAGTGTTGGAAACTGCTGATCTAGAACATTGAATCTCTGACATTTACTTCACTCTTGATTAAACAGAATGTTTAAAAACAGCAATTGTGCAGGCAGAAGCCCAGAGCACTGTGTACCATCCAGGGATTTGTGACAGTGAAACTTTTCACAAAGAAACAAAATCAGAACCACCTCCTCTCTGCTGTTTCATAAAAGCATCAGATGCTGAGACTCCCTGGCTATTATGAAGAAAAGATGGAAGAGCACTAAGGAAGGGTTATGAGTCTTGTAATTCCTTGACTCTCTTATCCCCATGTGGAACTTCCAAACCTTGTGGAAAAGTCCAGCTCCTGCTCTGACAAAATGCTGCTGAACAGGGAAGTTGGGACGGTTTCTTTATGGAGAAAGGGATTAGCTGTGTACTTTTAAAAATCACATTTTCAGCTGGTGATTTCCTAGGCAGCTTCATGAGCCAGGTGGTACTGATTTATCATCACTGATTTGCATGTGACTAATGTCTTAGACCTGAGGCTATAAGCTTGCTTATTCTAGATTTGCCCTCAGTATCCAAGTATTGCTTGTTTTATTACTCTTTCC
>NW_008671078.1:113324-116360 GCF_000695815.1 Acanthisitta chloris
TAAGAGTGAGTCAACTCACTTGTCTCAAGTAAACTAGAGATTGCTAAATCAAAAGAAGGCAAACTTCATTAATCTAACAATACTCACCAGAGCCCACTGCTGTGAGTCAACTCACTTGTCTCAAGTAAACTAGAGATTGCTAAATCAAAAGAAGGCAAACTTCATTAATCTAACAATACTCACCAGAGCCCACTGCTGCTCATTAATATAACAATACTCACCAGAGCCCACTGCTGCCCAAATCTCCCTACTGTGCACACAGAAACTCCAGCTCAGCTGGGGAGGGACATTAATCCTGCTTTCCATCAGCCTGTATTTCTTCAGTAATTGCTATCAGGAAAATAAATTATCCCATTCTTGAGCAGTGTGTGTGTGTGGGGGGGAGTGGTATTTCACACTTATGTCTTTTCCCTAAACATATTATCTGAAATACTTCAGACAACTATGATTGTACCTGGCCAGGACAAGAGGTAATTTTAACCAGTTACTGAATCTAGGTCACATAGGAGGAGGAGAGTGAGTGCAAGGCATGGGTAACTTCTTTTGATGGCACTACCAATTTATGCCAGTGTTAATGTTGTGTGAAACAAAGACTTTCAGTAGTCAGCACCTTGAAACAGAGGACACACGTTCTCCTTATTTCATGAAACATCAAATATTTGAAAATTCTACAAGTAGTAGACAGTGGTAATAAATTGCCTTACAAAGGTTGGCAGAACATTGTTCTGACTCTAAGCAACAACATTCACCAAATTGCTATGGTGAAGGCTTAGAGAACATTTGATTTAGAGTTTCCTGCAAATGGTTCTATGGACAGAAAATGAACAAACAATTATTTCGGTGGCCAAAAGTGGCTTTCTCTACCAGGAATGGGTGAATCAGGTAATATATTGCCTGCCAACATGAGATTTTTACTGAGCTGATACTTCCAAATAGCAGTTGGAAAGTTTTTTTGCTATAGGAGATTTCGGATCACCTGCACCAGAATATTATTAGAGGAAAATTTCCAAGTTTTGTGTGAATATGCAAGCCCCTTAGCAGCTGAATTTAGAACCTCAGTCACATGGCTTCTGTGACTCAGCCATTTGTTAGTCATCCTCTGCCCATTATATCTCAGGAAAGATACAGATACCCATAATTAGAAAGGCAATCCCCCTCCTTCTGTCTTTTTTTGCCTGTTCTCTAGATATCATGTCCTCTCACTCCCTTACTTACCAGACTTCATGCAGTATTTATTCCCATTCTCTTCCCAACTACATTTCTTTCCTTACAACCTAACTCATTTTATGCTCTTAAAACAATCTATATCTTACCCTATGTTCCAAATTAACAGTTGCCCTTGCACTCCTCTTTAACCATCCTTTTTCTGAACCCAGAAACTCTGCCCTGGTACTCATCTCTCTCTTGCACAGGTTTATATCAACAGCTGCCTTTTGTGCTCCCAGAGGCCTTATTCAATTCAGGGTCATTCTTGCAGTTTGGGAGCATAATGTAAGAGAAGTTGGTTGCTTCTGTCTAAACCTCTACTGGACTAGTTTCTCTAATTTGTGTGAGTTGTTGATCTGTGGAGCTGACACTTCTGTGCTTCCTCAAATCAACGTTGCTGCCTGGTGTGCTATTATTACTCTTGCATGCTGCTCCCTCCATGCATCATTCCACCACCTCTCCCTCCTTTGCTGCATCAGCTTTCTTGTTTTTGCCTTTCAACCCACTATCTTCTCTTCTTGCTGTTCAATCAACTCCCACCATTCCTCTGCCAGGGATAACTGCATTGATCATAAGTAAGCCTAGTTTTACCAATACTTCATGACAGATTTTGTAGTTTTGCAACTTTTTTCTTATTTTCCATATGATAAAGAACAGACACCTCCAAACTACTGAAGCCAGAGAATAAGGACAACTGTTCTTATTCAGCCTGAGACAGCGTAGCTCCTGTTTACTAGGACAATCATCCAGAAGATGTCAAAGTGAATTATAAATGTCTGAGCTGCAGTAGACAAAGGGGATTACTTGAGAATGCAGCACTTAAATATCAGATTTATGGTCCAGGTACTGGGAAGCAGTAGACTGAGAAGGACAGGTACATACATGCCCTTATCACAATTGGCACACTCTGAAAACCAGGATGAGAGTTTCCCTCACACAAACCCCTATCCATTACAAAACTAATGGGTAATATTCCCCTAAGAAAATCTTGCCCTAAGAAAAAACATCTTGATGAAAAATTTCAGACCAGAACTAAACTCTCACCTCCTTCAATGCCATAGACATCCCACACTGACCTCTGTAATGCCTCTGCCAATTTACAAGTTCTTCCTGACTTACCCCTTCTTTGGTGACAGAAGACACTAGCTTCATTATTGACTCATTTTCCACTGTTGCACTAAACACATGGTATGTGTATTTTATCTGAGGATAACCCTGCCTTCTTCAGTTCGAGACATACCGTGACAGTCCCTTGCCCAGCAGCACTCTCACCCCTTGGTGTGTTTGCTGGGTACTGCCAGCCTATCAAAGCAGCAGCACATGCAGACTGGTGCATACAAGGGTGGTAAAGCTAGCTTAGATCCTATAGATCTGAATTTTATCCATTGTATTTCTTTTTGATGCAACCATCTTCAAGGCAGGTTGGTGTATCTTTGTCCAGACACCTTCTAGCACCCAAGACTGCAATTCTAGAACACTCTAGAAGCAGAAGAGCTAATTCTAAATGCAAAAAACCCCAGCACAGCCTAGTAGTTAAAGCACAGAGCACAGGATCTTGATTCCTCTGTTGTCTTTGACATGGCATTTCTGTAGTACCTTGGCAAGGTCACAAAGTAAACTATTCAGAAGTAGTTCCCCCCTCCCACAAACGCTCAAAAGCCTGTAAAAGGGTTGCAACTAATTGGTATTGACATCTTTGGAAATCACCTCCCTTTTCTGTGTACCAACACTCTTTAAAAACCTTCCACATCTGGCTCCATCCATCACTTTCAAGGTGATGAGGACTCTGACAAGCTCTCATTTGGCATAGGTGATGTCACATGCTTTCCC
>NW_008671078.1:116381-135844 GCF_000695815.1 Acanthisitta chloris
GTTTTAACACTAACAAGTTAATGTATCTCTCTTCTCTGACTATATGCAGATGAAGACTGAAAGTTACATCTGCACAGTGTTTTCCCATTAGGTCAATAGCAGCCAACAAAGGAGCACTTGCTTCTGGTTCTTTAGCTGAATAGGAGAAAACAATTGATATAATATTAGCCCAAAGAGGGAGGAATATTGAGCACCTGAAATGCACTGCCAAGGAACATCTGCAGGAAGGAAGTGGGCACCTGACTGCCTGCCCTGTTCATCGACCTCACTGAGGGACTCAGTTCCCATGTATTCAAAAGAACTGAGCAGAGCTAACATGAAAAATTTTGCATGCAACTACCTTGGAAATAAATTGCTCTCCCTGCACTTCAGAAAATAGATCCCTTTCTTGGTAGTCTTTGAACAAAAGACATTCTGTTCCATATTAATCTTGAGAGTTTCCACTACAGGCTCTTCTATGCTACTTAAAACTGGTACTGAGGGCTCAAATGGGCAAGTTGAAACAACATAAGGACAACATAAGCGTGTGAAATGTACTTCAGCACCTACCTCCCAGTGAATTCTGGGATGTTGCTTAGTTTAGATGGTTTCTTGGACGGTTTAATGTCTCGGTGCTAGGCAAGAGTAGTTTCTGTTCCTGTAGATCAAGACTCCAGCATTGCACTTTGATATCCAATAATGCATACTGTTTGCCTTTTGTCTCTCACCAAAGATGTGCAGTTTTTTCACTGCTGAAAATCAGGTAGTCAGGACCTTAATAAAAAGGAATATTTTGGCACGGTTCTAAAATCACTCACGTGAAAGGCACATAGGCTTGCTTTCTGGTCTAAATGCAAGACCTCTCCAGTATAGAGTAATCAAAGCAGGCTTGCAGAATCTTGCTACTGCTTGTCAGGTCCTGAACATTGGAGTTGTCCTGATCATAACACTAAAATCCAAAGAACAAATCTATCAGGAGGCAAACACAATCACATAACATCAGCCCTTTGGGCTACACAGTTAGCTAAAGGCCCTGCATCTGTGTGATCAGATCCTTTGTAAGCAAAGGAGAGCATGGAAATAGTAACCTCTTATTTCTAGTTCCTTCTCTGGCTTCTACAGTTCAGCATGCAAGATGATCCCTGTCTTACTGAAGACTGCCTCAGCATCAGACAGGTTGTATCTCCAGGTCCCTTTCTGTCCTTTTGTCCCATGTTTTAGTTTTCTGACTGTGAGAACAAAGCCAGGGTCTTGGGGCTATTTGCATCTTTGGGGGATTTGGATCAGCGCAGGGCAAGGCAGGGCCTCATTTTAAGAGAAGGCTCCAGCCCACGCCAGTGCCAAGAGCCTGACTAATACAATTATTTCCTTGCAGAGCAGCATTTTTCAAAGTGCTGATTCTTATTAAGAAAAAGGAACGGATTTGGAGCTCATATTTTGATCTGGTGCCCAGGATTATTTGGAAATTCTTTTTCCTGGAACGAGACTTTTTATTCCAAATTTCTCCATGGTGGGGAGAGAGGGTTTCCTGGGCAGAATTAGGATAATGATTACAGCCTGTATACAATCAGTTCTAACCGCTGTGGAACTCCAAAAATGAATGTTATTGCTCAGTGGCTTCATTGAAAACAGAAGTATTATTTAACCAGAAGGATGGCAACACATGGAAATAGCTCATTATCATATTTTCTCCCTATTTGAAATGTCACATTGAGTATGTATCTTTCACGTCCACTACACTTTAATTAATTTGGACTGGGTTTAAATATATTACACAGCATGCTTTATTACCAAATTCTGACACATTCCCATTGATGAAGCAGGGCTTTCTTTCAAACACATGTAAATGGCAGTAGGAGCTACCCTGCCTCAATGTTGTTTTAAATACAACAAGAATACCACATCATCTCTGTGTCAGCCTGTGTTTTTCTGTGACATGGAACATATAGAGCAAAAACAACATTACATCCAAAGCTTGCTGTTTATTGAAGGGACAATGATGTTAACATTATTATTCTAGGTCTAAATCTTAACCACTTACCTTATTTACATAATTGCAAGACAAACATATATTTTACTCAATGGCTGGAAGAGATTCCAGCAGTGTGATTGCCTAGAAATTAAAAAGTAGAATTGCAGGGTGTATGTGTGAGATGAAAATGGCTTGTTTTAACACAGCTGGTATATCTTATTTTCTGTGCACTTTCAAACACAGCACTTACAAGGATGGTTGTCCTCCTCCACCCAGGTCTCCAACAAAGCAGAGGATTTATTTCATTTGCAAACGTTCCTCTGGAATTCAGTCACTTCAGAAGTTACTCTTGATTTATACTCATATAGGCAACTGGAGAATCGAACCAGTTTTTTTAATCATGTAGAAGCAAGAGAGTTCATTCAATCTTTAGTGTTTCTTGGGCTGAAATCTTGTATTACATAGAACTCTATGCTCAATGGGATCAGGGATTTTGTAGAAGGTGTGATTAATAACTGACTGATAAGATGTTGTCTCTTCACTATAGCTTCTGTTGAAGCACTCATGATTTAGCTACTGAACTACTGTAAAACCGTCTTAGTTTGAACTGTCTTTGGTTCAGCAAACAGCTAATGACTTACCTCCTCAGGGCTGTTCTATCTCACTCTATCAGGACAGTCTCTCTAGATGCCACTAAGTGCTAATTATGCTTGTAGCAGGAAGGAATCTACTTCTTCACTACTCACACCCTGTTCAGGAACCACTTGAAGCCAAGGCTAGTGAAGGAGACCCGATTCATTCCCTGGGAGCCAACTGACTGGTGTGCCTCACACAACAAACCTCTGCATGACATTACAGTCAATCCCAGCAGCTTGTTCTAAAATGTGTTCCAGGGACAGCTCCTTGGACACTTGCTTCCTCATCCATCCTCCTAAGAGAGCAGTAATCAAAGTTTTATTCTCTGAATCATGGTTGTTGGTTGTTGTTTTGGATTTTTTTATTTTCCCTAGCAGGTGGCTTTTTTCCAAAATAATTTCACAAGCAAAGATTCTTATCATGGGGAAGGTAATTCTGTTCTGAAACAAAGTCCCAGATGGGGCCACATGGGATACACGTGTTGTTCCTTAGATAAAGGGAAGTTGTTAGACTACTGATCACTGTGTGGAGGCTGCCATGAAGGAAAAGCATGAATTTGCTCTGTGCTGTTAAATACTCTTCTACTTATTCTTCTGTCCTGTTTTATTGTCACCCCACATAACCCTTTCCTCAGGAAACATTTACACTAAGAAGAAAAATTTTTTCCAGCGATTGAACAAAACCAAAAATGTTGCATTTAGATACAGCACATGTCTGTCTTTAAAAATCTGGATTGGTTTTATATTTAATTCATTCAGTGAATTGTAATAAATGAATAAACCTAATTTGGAGAATAATAAAAAATATGATCTGTGTTGCTGGAGCCAAAAGCAATAACTGCAACTTGCTTTTTCCCACTTCTTTGCTCCTTCAGACCCAAGTGTTACTGTTGCAATCTTTTCTTTTTTTTTTTTGCATTTTATGTGTTTTGTTATATTTGATTTCTGCATTAAGGAACACTCCAGTGTAATATAAAAGGATACTATAATCACTATGTCTAATTACAAGGAAAAGCTAAGTGTCTAATACAAAAACATGCAATAAAATAAGAATAACTATCAGATCAAAAGCCATCAGCACAGCAATCTGATGAGACAGGCTTGGAAAAACTACTCAGCTCTCCCCCTTATAGTGTAAAGGGAACCAGAAAACTTTGCTGTGTGAGAAGACTGGACAGGGTGCTAGATAATCTCATCTAGGCTCCCTCTCCCATGAAAGGCTGGACTGAATGACCTTCCAAGGTTCCTTCCAACCTGGACTGCTTTGTGATTTTCTATAAGATGGGAAGGTGTCTCTGATACATGGGTCTCAGCTTAACCACAGCTTTTCCTCCTAAGTTACTTTCTAAGTTCAAGAGCTTGCTCTTACTGTTTTGTTGGTTAGGGGTGGTTTTTTGGGTTTCAGTTGGTTCCTCTTCCTCCATCTGTGTGCCCCTCCCTCCCCACCTCACCCCGATTCTCCAGAGTAACAAATGTGAAATGTTATCCTTTCAGCTGCTAGTGGGCAGGATCTTGTGTTCTTCTCACATTTAGATTTTTCCATCAAAATCATCAGGAATGTATTAAAACAAGAAGGCCAGTTTCCATCTCTTGGCATGAGTCAATGAAGCATTTAGATGTACATGAGGCACAAGACTGAGTATACAACTGGCAGCTCCAAAAAAGAGTTGATGATTTAAATGTGTTCCTGAAGGAGTAGTATTTCTTTACCTGGCCACAACCAGCCATAGTAAGAGAAACAGTAAAAATACAGACAGCCTTACCATCCACAGCTTCGCTCAAATTAGCAAACAATTTGTGCATGTTTTGCAGACCTTTAAAAGTCCAAAGACCACCTTGTATTAAAGACAGCTCATTACTCTTGTCCACACGCAAGTGGACAGGAGTCTAATGTGCAAAATTCCAAGCCTGAAAGACCATAAATCCTCTCACCAGACAGAGGCATGTGTGACTTCATTAGATTTGAAGGTAGAAGGGACAAAGGGAAGAAGCAGAACCATGGGAATGATTTTTCAGAGGTTCTCAACGCCATCGACCCAGAGTAACAGCCATACTGAATCAGTAGAAACTATCCTGAAAAAAACAACCAAGAAAAAAACCCAAGTAAACAAACAAACAAACAAAAACCCCAATGCAACCCAACCCCCCTAAACATTTCTTTGCATCTCATGTGTAGAACTTCAGGGACACTTGTTTCTGTGTGACTTGGCAGTGCAGTAACAACTTTTAGGAAGGCAATAGAAGATTCACCAGCAACCACACTGATGGCTGAAGAGGCATATGTTCACAAGCAGTATTTTGCCTATTCCCTTTAACCTGATATTTAAATCCACAAGTAACAGATATACCTTAGATAATTCCATTTTCCCTGTATATACACGTGTGTTGTCTGTGCATTTAAGACAATTTCAGCACTCGGCAAACATTTACTAAAATCCAGGTAATGATGCTATAATTATGAGACAGACAAACAGAAACCTGCCAGAAAGCAGTAGTTGTTTTCTATTATTTCTATTCAGCTTTGGAAATAAATTTTAAATAAGTTTGTTCTTTAACAGAGAACAAAAGGCAGGAGACAAATAAAACTTCTTAGAAAAGCATTCTCTATAGATCAGTTCCCACTAAGTCATCTTTTCATTTACAGATCTTGTTCATTTTTCCATGCTGATTTTGCAAAAGTGATTAAATAGCTCTAACAGCAATAGAATTACAAGTATTTTGAGGAAGGGAAAAAGCTTTTAGACAGATAAAATTTTTTTTTTCAGAGGAAAGTCTGCTACAATCAATTGTTTACAAAGATGACATGAACAGTCAAATCTTCCTGCAGTTTCAAAATGTGTTGATTTAACGAAGATTTAAGCAACTTAAGTACATTGTTCAGGATATAACCTAGTCTGACTACATGTGCCAGGCAATGATTCCCTCCAGTATTTACAATAGTGTTCATGTCTTTGCTCTAATATTCCCATTCTGCATGCAACTTCCCTTGATTTTATCATTACTCTAATTAATTGTCCTAAATCTAAAACAGTACTGGAAACAGAATTTAACTTGGACAAATGAGACTTAATTTGCAAGAGATTCACTGCAACATAATCTCTGCTGAAATGTTTACAAGCAGCCTGTAGAGAACTAGAAACCATGAGGGATCTCAGAAAGAATCTTGTGGAAAGACCAAGTTTACCTAGCTACATGCACCATGCCACACCATGATCATATTCTTGTGTCTCCAAGGTCTTCAGTCCTACCAAGATCTGTAGTATTCAATTTCAATTCTATACAAGAAACCTTCCACTCAAAAGATAAAAAAAGTGAATTAATCTGCTATAAAGTGGTAGGTGGGTAAAATCTAATTGCTATCAGCATCCTGATGCAATCCTTGTGTAAGTCTAAGAAATTTTTATCCTTTCTTTCAGTGAGCTTTATCACAAGGATTTGCCCTTAGAGGTTTGCCTCCAGTGTCCTAATGCCTGAATGCTCCACCTGTGTCTCTGAGACAACACGAGACTCCACATGACTTTCAACTGCATGACTTTCTGTATCGAAACCTAATCCAAAGATGAAGAAATACAGATTTATCATCGATTCAGTCAGTGGGCATAGTCCCCACAGTATAGCTTTCAGAGGCAGAAATCCTAGCTGCAATCAAATTGAATGAAACATCTCGCTGTTTCTAGAACCATCAGAAAAATAACACCTTTTCCTGCCTCATCTTTGCCAAAGGTACAAGAAGCAAAAGGTATGTCAGAGACTAACACATTATGACCTTGACAGGACAAGGTGCTTTTAGGCTCCAAGAAAGAGATTAAGCTATTAAAGTAAAATCCTTGGAAAATTTACATATTTCTAGATGGCTCTAGAAAATTTGTGCACAGGGAGTCTGTAGTGATGGGCTCTTGTTGTTGAAAAGCTACCCATCAACTTGGAGAACATTCCAGGAATTATAGTGTCTGCTGGGTTGGCAAAAGAGAGATGACACTTCTAGGCACAATTTCCTAGCTAACATTACTAAAACCTTTAAAAGCATGAAGATATGAATATATTGTCTTACAGAAAGAACACACTGGACACAACTTAAACCTACACACTTTTACAAACACAATATGACCTTGCTCCCCAAACACTTGGGCATTTTCTTTCTTTTTTTTTTTTTTTTTAATTAGTATTATTTTAAAACTAACACAAAATTTCTGTGTTCTGAAAATGAGGAGGACGTGGACAGATTTTTTTTCACTAGAATGAGTAATCTGTAAATGGAATTGGTTTTTTTCCTATGGTTCATGGACCAGCAAGAAACAGTCAAACTGCTAAGTGATGTTATGAATAGTTTGTCAGGCTCTATGTATAAGAGGGGTACCTACTTGTACAGAGAATCAGCCTGTTTACTTACAAGCACAAATGCATCACACAGTTAAAGACTCCATTTGGCATCGTAAAAGCCACATCTGGCTTTCTGAAATTCTAAGAGTCAGTTCTGGAAGGAAAAAAACCTTACACTATAAGGCATTTTAAAGAGGCTACCAAATATCAACCACATAGTACAATAAAATACATATATAAACTGTATATGAAAACACATGACAGACACATCCAGGGTTATAAAGAATGGAAACAGAGAGGAGGGATAGACTAAGAGAACAGAGAATGTGTCCAAGGCAGGCAGATACAACCTAGGTTACTCTTCACTTAGTAGATGAATTGTAACATTTCAGAGTAGAGAAGGATGACAAACAATGGCCTTAATGAGAAGGGGCACATGAAGGTCAAAAAACACATGGGTCTTAGGGACTCTTACTGATTTAATCTGGCATCTTGAATCCACTAAAGCTTGAAAACAGAGGTGCTGGAAGCCATTAAAGAAGAATGCTGTGAAAACCAAATTATGAAGCAATTTGAGATGTTCATTGATGACAGCATATGAGAAACAGAGACCTCCACCCAAATAATAGGTGCCATTTTTACATCATGAGTCTGAATGCAATAAGGAGATGGTTAAGAGCTGAGCACTAAAGATCCCAGTAATCTGTAGGCAGAAAGATCCATAATTCTGATGAACTGTGGGAACCGATAAAGAAAATGGCTATTAGATTATGGCATCCTAGAAATCACAGGGAATTTGGAACTAAGCAGTGCAGGACATAGAAGGAGCAGAGAAAGAAATGAAAGTTTGAATGAATAAGATGACAGAATTTGGTGCTAAAGGCACCTGATTTCTCAGCATCAGGAAAGCAACAAGGTTGTGAGTAAATCCTATTGAAATCTTGAATGCTGCTTTTGCCACTGAGTTCATGTACAAGTAGAGCTTTCTGCTTGAATCAGATTCTAATGTGAGACATTTTAATTGTGATTGCTGGGCCAGCAGGAAATTATGAGCCTAATGGGCTGGTAATATTTAACGTTGAAGGACATGTAGAGCAGTGTGGAACACCAAAGAGGAAAAGAGGCAACAAATAATCATAGTAGTCCTGGGGGTCAAAGAGGAAGGAAGTTAATGGTAGAAGCAGGGGAAAATATGCTTTGGAGGAAATAGGATGACTTTGTACATTTGGGTTGCTGTGTTTCTTTAAATATATTTCCCCAAATCTACTCATGGTGTGGTGACCTAGGCTATCTCAGTTTAAGTTCAGACTAATTTTGTTGTTCCTGTTGTTGCTAGTTTAGTTTAGTTTCCCTATAAAAGCATTTGTCTAGCAGAATCCACAATCAAATTTACTGTAAGTAGAGAACAGTGCAAAAATTACTGATTCACAGAATTGCTGAGGTGTGAAAGAACCTCTGGAGACTGCCTAATACAACATCTTGTGCTCAAAGCAGGGGCAACTAGAGCAGGTTGGTCCAGTAAGGTTTTGAGTAACTCCGGGGATGGAGACCCCTTAGTCTCTCTAGGCAACTTGTTCCTGCATTCAACCAGTTTTACACTAGAAAAGTTTTCTATTTATATGGAATTTCCTGTGTTTCAGTTTGTGCCCATTACCTTACACTGGGCATTATTGAGAAGAGTCTGGCTCTGTCTTCTTTAACCCTGCCCCATCAGGTATTTTTACACATCGAAAGTCCTCTCATGTCTAGGGTGAATAGTTCCAGCTCTCTCACCCTCTCCTAATGTCAGATACTCCAGTACTTTAACCATCTTCATGACCCTTTGCTGGACACACTCCAGAATGTCAGTGTCTCTCTTGCACTGGGGAGCCCAGAACTGGATCCAGAACTCCAGGTGGCTGTCCCTTCACCAGGATTGAGCGAGGGGGAAAGATCATCTCCTTTGACCTACTAGGCGATGGTCTATCTAGTGCAGCCCAATAGGGTGTTCAACTTCTTTCCTGCAATGGTGCACTGCTGGCTCTGGGTCAATTTGTCCCAGTCAACAAACTCTCTTCAAAGCTACTTTCCAACTGCTTGAATCTTAGCCTGTCCTGAAACACGGTGCTATTCCTCCCCAGTGGCAGGAATTGGCATTTCCCTATGTTCAACTTTATTAATTTCATTTTTTTGCCCATTTCCTCAGCCTGTTGAGGTCCTTCTGAATGGCAGCCGACCCATCTGAACTATCAACCACTCCTCCCAAATTTGTATCACTTGCAGTCTTGCTGAGGATGCCCTTTGTCATGTCAATGAAGATGTTAAACAGTATTGTCCCTAGCATCTTCCCCTAGGGTACACCACTAGTGACTGGCCTTCAGGCACTGATCACAACCCAGCAGTTCAGCCAGTTTTCAGTCCACCTCACTTTCTATTCACCTAACTTGCATTTTTATGTTTGTCTAGGAGGATGTTATAGAAGATATTATCAAAGACAAGAAAACCAGCATAGACTGCTCTTCTCACATCCATTGAACTAATTATCTCACTGTAGAAAGCCATCGAGTTCCTTAAGTATGACTTCCCCTACATAAATCCATGCTGACTACTCTCCACCATCTTGCTGTCCTTTCTACAATTGCACGTTCCACCATCTCATCATGAACTGAGATTAGGCAGCCCAGCCTGTAGTTCCCTGGATCCTCCTTGTCCTTATCAATGATACCAGTGACATTAGCTTTCTTCCAGTCTTCAGGAACAACCCCCAGCTTCCATGATCACCAATGATTGAGGGTGGCCTCACAGTGACATTGGCCAGCTCCCTCAGCACTCATGGATGCATCCCATGGGGCCCCATGGACTTGTGTCCAGTTTATTCAAATCTTCCTCAAACTGATCCTCCTTCACAGAGGACAAGGTTCCCTTGCTCCAGTCTTTCCTACTGGTCTCAGAGACCTGGGATTTCTTGAAGCAAATCTTACCAGTAAGGACTGAAACAAAGTTCTGTCCTCCAGTTCTGATCCAGAAGCTCTTAGCTGGCTTTGTCCATCGCTAGGCAGAGTTCCGTGTGCTCTTGCTTCTCTCCTACATATAAATATAGGATAACACTCCTCCCTGCTGTCTGGACTTCTGCTTACAAAAGAGCTTGTATCAGACCATAGCAGCAGTCCAGTTGTGAGAGTTGTCCCACCACATGTCTGTGATCCCAAAGGATATCACTGTCCTATAACTGCATGCAGACCTGTAATTCTTCCGGTTAATTCCTCTGGCTGTGTGTGTTAATGTTAAGGCATTTCAGACAGGAACCCAGTTGTGCTGATTTCCAAGATAAAGTACAAGTCTTCCCCCCTCATGCTATCCTGTAGGCACTTCCTTATTTGTGTGCATACACTTGGGATGAGACTCCTTCAATTCCATTTTGTTGGGTTCAACAGGTCTGTCTTGTCAGGGTGCCATTGACTTTTCTTTTCAAGCTCCAATTACTGTCTGTTATCCAATAAATAAGACAAAATTGTTGCAGAAGATTAGAAAAGGAAGACTCAACTTACTACATTTGCAGAGAAGACTATAAGGGAAGCAGGGGGACTATGTTGTGTTAACAGTCCAACCTGGTTACATCAAAATATCTCACAGGGTTTCTCCAGTATAGACCTTTCTGTATTGTATTGTTCCCACTGACTATGGCAAAGTCTTGACTCCAGAAAGCAACATCCCAAGTAAGTTTTTAAAAAATCCTTCATATTTTTTGGGGTTGCTTATAGAGTTGTTCATAACCTGTTACAAGACCTAGATGAGCTAGAGAAATCTTTTCCCACATTAATTATCCCAGCTGATGAGAGGGAAGTGCACTACTTGTCAGAAGCTAGGCAGAAATCACTATCAACATTTGGAATTTATTGTAAATTTTAGAAAAAGTTTCACATTTTTTCCAAGGGTAAGCTTAGTAGCATGCATAAGCTGAGATGCACATTTATAGCCTTCCTTTTCCTCTCTCATTACAGTGCACACCCTGCTGCCTGTGAACAAAAATCTCTGTAAGGTAAGAGTCACAACAGGTGGTAAACACTCCAACACTGAAGGGCTTGTTTAGATGGTATATGAAACCAATCTAATTAAGTCAGTTGTAAATCACATCCTTAACATTCAGTAGTTAGCATGAGACAAGAGATTTCAGAGCCATTTCAGTATATCTTAATGCAATTTCTTTTATCACCTTGAATTTCATCAAAGCCAGGGTCTACAAATAGACCTTAATCAAAATATTATTAATTAGAATGCAGGTATTTGCTTTGGTCCTAGTTACTACATAGATGACTCCTAAGACTTTATAAACATGCATATGCACACAGAACACTCACTGGTTCAGTGGGAAGACACATTACAAATTACTCAGTACTGCAAATTAGTGAACAAGCTGGGGAAAAAAAATAGATGTAAAGCAGAATGCTTCACAAAATGTATGCCATTTCTTGTATTGGATAAATGTCATAACTGATACCATATAGCTTCTCATCAAGAGAACCAGGGAATATCCTGCAACACTATGTTGGAAAACATGAGAATATATAACACATAGGAAAGAAATTCTTATTACAGCCCTTTGTTAAATATTTAGTAAAGATTCTCAGAAGACACGCACGTCCACTTGAGATACTTTTCAGCAAATGGCAAGTGAGGGAGGTTTTATGCTGATATATTGACATGATTGCTCAGGAATACTGCAAACAATTTTCTGTAGGACAGCCTAAAACAAATTAGTGCTACACAACCCCCTGTTAAGCTTTCTACCAGCATTTCTGTGGTCATGTCAAACCAGTGCAAATGTGCAAGAGCAAGCAAATCTTTAACTCTGCGTATTCTGCAGAAAGTTTTCAAATAACTTCCTGTGAGGATTCAACAGAAAATTTTGACCTGCTAAGCTCATTCAGTCAGGGAAGAAAAACTGTGCCACATGACCAATGACAAACAGGCAGCATGGCTTGAATTACCAATATTGAACACGTCCACAAACCACAGAGTAATTTACAACATGTCATTAAGCTGCAAAGACTTCTGAGGAAACTGCAGGTGACAGGGAGATTTTGCTCAAAGAGGCATGTAGGCAAATTCAAATAAGCAATTGATGCAGCTTTAATGCATACATAGCTAATGCAGCATCTAGGTTACTTTCACTCTCCTGTCAGCAAGTGGAACTTTTCCATGGAACACATACAGCCCACACTCTTGCACACAGCAGCTTTCTATATCAGGGAATCCTTGCAATGCTCTGCAGGTGGGTTATGGCCAATAAACAAAACTTTGCAAAATTATCATCACCAGCTTCCAAACAGAATCCAGTTCTTAAGAGACAAAATACTGCAGTCGGAGTCAAGATGATGCCAGGTAGCTGCCATATCCACTATGTCTCACAGTTTAAACATGACTGTCTGGGTGAGTTTTTGCCATCCCATAATGACCTTATATCATCAGATGCTGGCTCAGCAGCAAAAGACATGGAAAGGGATATGACTACTCTCTGCAAATATACTAAGCAGGAATTATATGAGTGGAGGAAAGAAGAATGTAAAGACAATGCTGGCACAGCAATAAGGAGAACTCAGCCAGAAATATGTTTACATATTAGAAAAAAAAAGGTCATAAGCTTCAGGAAAAGGAGAGATCCTGGGGCAGATATTGCATAATTATAACCAGGGAAAAAAACCCTTTCCCCATTTTTAACATGGTAGATACTAAGCATGATACAATGCAATCACTCATTGCAGGAAGGGACAAGCCTGGGAAGGTCCCTCTACTCCTGTCGAAATTTATATACATAGATGGACAGACAGACATAGATACAGGTTGCCTATATATAGCAAGGTGAGCCACAGAAGAGTACAATCACAGAGGAAAATTTATTTCCTCAAGGAAAAAAACCCAAGCCAGCAGTGAGTAGCTCACATAAGTAACCGTGTTATAACTTTGGCTATTGCTTTTTCAAAATATTGGCATACTGTTGTCATGCAGCTATTATGAAGAAATCACACTGTGAAGCAAGAAGCCTTCCTGCAAACCAGGATGGGAAACACAGAATCAGCTGCAGTTTTTTCACTGCAGGGGTTTCTCTAAAGAAAAAAATAAACTGATCATTGGTTTTGCGCACACACTAAGAAAAATTCAGTTTGCAAACAATGAACATCCTTTGTGTTCAGTGTTGGCAAAGCAATTGATTCTAGTTTGAGATTGGACCTGTGCCACTGCAAAAGCAGTTCGTCTTTTCTGTTCTGAAAAGTACCGTAATGAAGAGCTTCAACAGAGAGGATTTTTATCATTAGACTCGGGCTACATTTTCTTTCAATTTCTCTGACTTCACAAAAAAAATATAAAGGTACAGAATCCATCATACCAGCACATTGAGAAATACAGGAACTCTGAAATACTGCAGCAAATGTTAGAACTAAATATATAACAAAATAAAACACACAAAAAAACAAACCTAAAGAAAACCCCACCAAACTTCCAATATACTGTTGTTTTCCTCCTTAACAGGGTTTTCTCTGCTTTCTCCACCAATATTCAGGAACACGGGAGGATATGGCTTCCCACTGCATGAACACAAGTGCTGATGCAATAATGAATGGTATACTCTGAAAAGAAATAATCTTTTTTTCAATCAAAAGATTGAATGGATATTTCTTACAATAGGTCTCAGTATGCATGCTATATACATGGTGGAATAATAGAAAAAGGCCCATATAATTATCAGGCAATAAATAGGGTCACATAAATAGAAAACATGTTCATATTACCAAAGAAATTTTCTTTTGAATGCTTATATGTACAAGAGCATGCATTTCCTCTTCAAGGAGATACCTTCATATATCCAAGCAAGCAGAATGAATTCACTTGGAAAAAAATCTGTCCTTCCCATGGAATCCTTATGATAAAGTAATAAATTTGATATAAAATGGGGACCTCACTACTGGTTTCTGAGCCCAAAAGCTTCTTTTTCCCTAAGTGTGTCAGCATGCCTAATAAAAGATTTCACTTCTCCCTGTGAACCTTACATCTCTCATATCCTCAGACCATCTTGGTTAGAACAACCCTGCTGCATTAAAAAAGACTCACAACCTTAAAACTTGACAGACGTTTCTTTTTAACACCTTTTTATACAAAAGCGATAACAGCAGGTAGTAAACTAACACTGCTGCACAGCATGGTATAGGAAGGAAGTGCTATAAACCCTATCACAATTATTTCAGTGAAAGACAAGGCCATCATTAGTGCCGTATTGATCAACCTCCCCCTTCCATCTCCACTGTTTGAAAATTCATTCAACATTATTATTGCTGTTCCAGACAGTATTATTATAACAGACCTGCATTATACAATAAGAGGCTTTGGTATAATTGACATCTGAAGCACCAGGGAGCTTGAATGTTTGCTACTGGTTAGAGTGTGGTCTCCAGAGGGAGACTTTCCTCCTCACAAAAGGAGCTATCACATAGTCATTGCAGTGTGTAAATCAAATCCTCAGTGACTGCTGCTTTTTCATTACTTGTCTGTGACCTGGAACCGAATCTCTGTAACACTGTGCTACTGATTATCCACCTCTGGAACCCACCACAATACACTGCAATGATGAACCAATACCTGTAAATGGGGTAAAGCAAATGACCTACCTGGGTTTAAACAACAGGAACCTGTATATTTCTAAGCCTGGTTAAGTAGGAAATTGAAAATACAATCCCACTGTTTGGTGCTGTGGAAAATCTCTGGCTTCCATGCATAGCTGGGCACAGGCCAGACACAGGAAGAACAGGTAGATTTAAACCATCCATTCCCCTCACCCCCCAATCAAATTAAGCTTTTGCCAGAGGTGGTCATTAAAAGACGCACATGTTGCACATGAAAGGCCATGTCGAAATAAAAGACAGCAATTTACATAGGGTTTCTGCTAGTGTGAAAGCTCAGGCATGCCTGGGACCTCCATCTGGCAGGAGGCTGAACACAGGAGCTGATGCAGGCAACTACACGTACAGTCCTACTGAGCACCGTCCCCCACTGGCAGCTGTGCAATGAACAAAGGACCAGAGCAGAATCAGCCTCCAGACAACACACTAAAAAGACCAAATCTTAATGTCTGTCCAGGGCCATCTCCAGCTAGTGATAATGATTTATCGGGTGGAATTGAACCCACAGCACTGTACTCTACATTTACCATGACACAGGGAAACTCTCCCACATACCCCAAAGTCAACATAATTCACCAAGTTCATACCCCGCGTGAGCTGGCCTGAGGAGGAATTCCACCCACACACCATTTGCATGGATTCACAAGCCCAAAGGCCTCCAGATTACTCATTTAACTAGTGACTCCCTGGGTAACTGTCAGCTACCCACTCTGCCCACAACAGCTGTGTGGTGCACAGCCAAGGAGCGATACACGTCTTCATTCCCTGTTGCTATCATGGCTTCAAGGAAACACTGCAAGCCGGCATAGGTCACAAGCACTTATTCTTAAGCCAGGACCTGAAACAGTCCCCAATACCAGAACTGAGGAGAAGGAAGAAGAGGGCAAGGGCTGAGAAAACAGCTGCAGTTGCCTTAGGGAATCCAACTTTCAAATCCAGTGTAGGGTAGCTTTTCTCAGGACACAAGTGAGTGAGCATGAGGTCTGTCTGTATTCCTCACATGAGCCATTTCCAGCAAGGTACATTCATGTCGCAGGAGAAAGTCCACACTACTGTGTCCACAACCTACTCCCCTCTGGAAAAGACTACTTTCACTCTTTCGCAGAAATTTTGCCGCATGGACCAGTGCCTGTTCCCCATGCCAAACTGGATTCAAAATCTGTTACCATGCAAGTGGCTTGTTGCTGCTTGGCTTCGATTTACTGGGCTGGAGTGCGTGGGGAAGCAGGAGGAGAAACTTCCTGACCTGGTATAGAATGTGTATCCTTAGTCAAAAGAAACCCTGGTGCTTTGTGAGTAGTGAGTCAGGGAAAGGCAGGAAGGGGCTGCTTGCCATCCTGCTAGGGATGAATATCTCTGGTTAAACAAGCAGGGAAGCAAGAGGTGCTGGAATAGAGGCCACATCCAGGAGAAATAGGATAAATATGTTGCTTGCATGGAAGAAGAACACATGGATCTAATTCTACCCACAAGCCATCACTGACATAGCTGGTACTGCATTTAAGAAAAAGAGGAAAGGTGACTAATGGAGTTTGCTTAGGAGGAGGCGAGAGACTAAAAGCCTTGGCTGCCGCAAAGAAGGCACTGGGCTCTGTTTTGCCAGTCGCTGCCAATCCCCTTGGCTCCCTCTGACAACAGTGAAAGACAGGCGTACGCTGATCCAGCAGCCCCCACACACAAAGGCAGCAGTGCCAGCATTTGTTTTCAATATTCAGGACAGCCAAGCAAATAAGTCTTAACATTTGGTACTAAAACAAAACAACAGAAGTCATGGCCCTGAAACCTTGGTGGTGTTCTCCCGCAATTATTTCAAAAGAGACCCATCTTATTCTCCTGTATTTGAACTCAGCAGGAGAAGGTGAACTTATCTGCTGCCTGTGATGTTGCCATAAGAGCTCTGCTTAGGACACCATCATAATTCTTGTCTTTCTTTTTTGCTAATGGTTGCATACCTTTGATTAAAACCTGCATGGTGCATTAAAGGCTAAAACAGATGATGAATGCCATGTAGTACTTTGCGTTAGATCAGAGTTGATTAGAATTTTTGATGATCCAGCAGCTAGAAGAGGAAACTGCATGAGCAGTGAAAACATTCAGCTGTTACTGTTGTAGGAGGCAGTGGCTTTTGTTTGACACAAAATACAAAACAGTTACTAAATGGACAATGTAATCTCTTGGTCAATGAACGGCTTTATAGCACAATAGAGCTCTGTAAAGAAAAGCTGGAGAATTAATCAGTCCAAATATTTGTAAGACTTCTTCTTTTTTTTTCAAGTGGGCATCCCTCCCCCATCAACAGTTTTGGAGCTGGATGCTAGTTAGTTTATTTCTCATCACTGCAAATACAACAGTCAAGTATTTTAAACAAACAAGCTAACAACAAAGCCGTGCATATCACATCAGCATCCAGACAGATATCTTTAGTAATCTCTGCCAACACACCAGTTAAGCAAAACACTATTGCTGCTCTGGGTGAAAAGATTTAGTTAAACAGGACAGACTAGTTGCAGAGGAGGAAGCTGCCTGATTAAACATAATGCTGGCAGAAAGCTGGCAGTATGAGCAAACCAAATGTGCAATGGAGGTTCACTTCCTAAGATCATCCAAAATGTGACAGAAGAGTGCATAGAACAAGTGTATTGAATAGGAACAGAAGGAAAGAGCCAGAGATGACCAAGGAGAAATGGAAGAGAGAAAAGAAATTTAAAAAAAAAAAAAAAAAAGCCAAACTGTTTTTATGGTGCCATCTCCAAACAAGGAAAGTGGATTTTAACTTTAAGAACATCAGGATTATTTTTTCATATAAACCTTTCAAGATCTCTCCCTCCATAGAACAATTTTCAAAGCAGGCACTTGATGCAGCATCTTGCAAGACTGGGCACAAGTTATTAGCTCACTGTTTGTAAAAGTGCTGCTAAATATGATCAATTACTTTTCCAGTCCAAGTGAGTTTTAGTAACTATCTCAACTATTCCAGAGCAGTACATTGACTTTGAAATGGTTTCCTTGGCAGTTAATGCCCTGTATATATACTTCTAAGCTAGATCATGGTACTCAGATCAATGGATGGTTAAGGTTACAGAGCTGAAGGAAATTTAAATCCAAGACCTCCCTACTTCCACTACAGTTTTAAAGTTGAGTCAGAAGTAGGAACATATAATTTTGAAGAAGGATCAATATCTTCAGGTTCACAGGCCAGCCATTCTAGTGTTCAAGTTAGAGCTGTCTTTCAAACATGTAGAAAGCATACTTTGAGAAGCCCAGAAATAGTAAAGGAAAGCCACAAAGGGCACAGAAATAAAAACACTTCTATTGGCATTACATATAAAGCCACTTCCACAACTGCAAGAAAGCTGCAGCTTGCTCTTGCTTCAGTCTTCCCCAGGATGTGGGTTTCAAGGATCTGAACCCTCCTGGACAAATTCTCTGCCCACTGTCTGGACAGCTACAAGTCCTTTCTCCAGAAAGCTCCTATTTGAATCCCATACAAAGGATGCTGACCAGACAGCAGTTCCTCTCTCCTGCACGTACTTCACTGCTCTTATGTACCTCTTTGGATGATTCCCTCTGAGACTAGAAACTTTCCTTGTGCTTTTTGTCCATGAAGACTTGGGTGTCCAAAACAGAAAGAAGCCATCACAAGGCCTACTTATACAATTATTCAGTAGATTGCAGCATGTCCTGCCATAAATAGGCCAGTGAGATATGGGAGATCTCCCATCAGAGTGCATCATTTGTGTTATCCAGACACGCTTTTCCTAAAGTAGGCTGCTATTATCAGAGTAAAAAAGGAATAAACCATACAACAAACCACAGTTGTATTTCTAGCTTCAAAGCATACCCAGTGCTCTCTCCAAACATGTATTCTTATCCAGTTTTTGCTACCCAGAACTCTGTTGCAGCAGATTATGTGTTTAAGATGCACAAATGAAAAAGAAGCCATCTTAGAAAGAGAGGGGAAATAAAGGCAAAGTACATCACAAACATCACTGACAGCTTCAAACAAAGCTAGTACAACAAGTCAAAGAAGTAACTAAATAATCGCTTCTCTTATATAGATAATGGGTTTTGATTCCCAAAAGCTATATCAAATTTTGTATGTATTTGCACTCTGTTATGGTTAAGTGCTCTTTCCCCTTAACGTTTGAAAGGGAACATACTCCAAAGGCACACTAGCTGGATTACATGGACACATTATAAGTTTCACAATCTTGAGAGCATCCTACTTTGATCTCAGAAGTTGATTGTTGGAATCCCACAGAGCAAAGAGATAGCACAGGAGGGTCTTTCCACTGATATACACATAAGGAAAAATTTACGAGATTTCTGTGAAATTGCTTTGGTTTCGAATTTTCTCAAGTGTTTCATTTCAACTATAAATAGAAAACAGAAACTTGTGACATAGATGTAGTTGACATAGTGTGCAATTTATCATCTGTGAGCACATTTCAGAGTGCTTGTCTCAAAGCTGACACGCTGTGTGGACTGTGGAATATGACTATTTTAATATATTCCATGACAAATGCCAGTAAAAGTAGCTGAGATACAAAAAAGTCCACAAAGAAAATTCTTCATTGCCTCTCTTGATCTGGACTTCTTTGTGATAACAGATAACCTTGTGGAGACAAAACTCTTCCAGCACAAATGGAAAAAGCGTTCTTTCTCTGGCTCACTTCCTACCATGCTTTTGCCATGGCTTGTAAAGACCTATTCCTGGAAGCACACTTAAATAGATTTGACTTCTTCCCCACCTTTAAAAATGCCACAGACATGCAAATGATCCTTAATGTACATGTAGACAGCCAATGAAGAGAACAAACTAACAAACAAAAACTACAGTATCTGATTCCAAGGTTCTAACTCCCTTTCACAATGTCTTTCTCCTCAGAACCATCTCTAGCAGGA
>NW_008671078.1:135866-139026 GCF_000695815.1 Acanthisitta chloris
TGCTCATATTTTCCCACATTTCAGACAGCAGACCCATGGGTATAATATAGTTAGTAATACTAATACCCTAATAGTACCAGCACAACTGAAAGAAGCAGATGACCACATCTATTAAAATCCAATGTAACAGGTCAAAGTCTGCAAGTGATTTCAGGCTGTGGCACCCAGGAGGCAATGTGCCCAGTCTCAGAGCACAGACAGTGACTAATAGGGAAGAGGGCTCTAGATTCAGCCCACTTGAATATTGGCTTCAGTGACTATACAGTACTGATTGCATTTGAATTATCACTGAGATTGATTTTTTTCTTCTTTATGCTCTAAGAGGCTACCTGTGTGCTGCAAGGGTAAACTCATAACTTTACTATAGTAACGGTCAAGCAGTTCAAAAGTTTCCCTGTCCTCCCAAGCCACATTCCAGCTCTTTCTACACAGGTATAAATCCAGACTGCTGACTCTGACTCGAGCAGAAGTCTTCGGATTTGCATAGGGGTAACTGGTAGCAGACCTTGGGCCATTGTTTTTCTTTCATAATAAACTAAAGCAACAGCAGACAGCAGATTTTACAAAATAAGGCTCTGATCGATATTTGCTCTTTTTTTCTCTTCTTCCTGTAGCACCTGCTTCTCTTACACAAGCAGCACAGACTCCTGCAACAGGTAACAGCAATAGCCTTATACTCTGGTGGACACACCATCAGAGGGCAATGAAACACATAGCCTTTGTCAGCATCTTACAGATGGAGCTTTTTGGCCCCAAGTCTAGGAGGTGGAAGCTCCTGTGACACACTTAGCAGGTGCCATGAAGAGACCTTGATCCATTTTAAGGTCACACCCAGTCTGTGCTCCTATCCAACATTACAAGAGGATCAGGCTACAACTAATCTTCTTGTACTGGTCAAACCTTGAAAAGCTAACAGCTTCATAGTCGTAACAAAAATTTACTGGTGCCCTTAGTGTCTGAGGCAAGTACTTCCACCAGAGAAACTTTGAGTAAAGTTGTCAACATGCCGTTGGCTTCATGCTCATTCACACCCCTGCACCTCCAGGCAACTCAGGCAAAGAGGAGATCCGAGTTCTGGGAAGTGGATCATTCAGATGAATTTGATGTCTCTTGGGCAGAAATTGTAATGTTCTTTGGCATTTGATAAACTGCCATTGAGTAGCTTCCATTCTTCTGTGGTGGTTTTCACTCTTCCATGTCTATTATTTGCAAAGGCAGCTTTTGAAATCCAGAGACAAAGAATTGGTTATGCATTTTTGGTGCTAGATTATGCGTAGAAATGTATGTAATATACCTCTTGTTTCAGGTCACCTTCCAACACTTTATTATTTTGAAGAGCAATACATAACCATTAATCAACTGCAGAATCAAAACTGAATCTTGCATTTGTGGGTGACTAATTTTCTAATGACACAATTTAATAATCTCCCTTGGGCACCAGAAACTGCTGCCTGGTATTTTAAGTACCAGATGCAGGATTTGGGTGTCCTAGGTAAACTTAAATTGCCCAATCCAGAAGCTAGTTGATTCCATTAATATTATCAGAGCACTCTGAATCACTGCCTATTTTGCCAATCCATATATTCAGAAGGTGTTTGAGTAGAAGGTGTTTGGGTAGAACAGATGTGTCTTGGTATAAGAACATGTGTCGTTATGCACATATAGAGGACCTATAAGTAGCTGACTGATAGCTCTTCAGCTCTGCTGGTCTCATCGCTGGATTACACCCAAATAAGTTTATGTATCACCAGGCACTTGAATCAGGGTTCCTATATCCAGGTATCAACATTCTTCCCTATTTTTCTTGCACTAATCTGGGGTCTAATCAGGGGAGCTGTTGAAGTCCATGGGAGCCAGAGTGATTTCATAACTTAACAGAATCAGCATCTTAATCACATGAAAAACATTTAATTAATACAAAGCCAAGGAATGGAGGCAAACACTTACCGCAAGTAAATGGAGCTTTAAAAAGCAAGTATGTTGTCTGCTAGACAGTATCAACCAGAGTAACTTTTGATTTCCAGGCTTGAGTCAGAAGGTTGGATTGATTTTCAACACACTATACTGGCATAAGTCTCAAGGACTGATACCGTGGTGGAATTTGAATATTTACCAATAAAGGAGCACAACTCCAACAGGCACAAAAATAGATTTCTAAAAAGTCTAAGAAAATGAAGAGTTAAAGAAAGTCTGAGTACTTTCATCTTAACAGTGGGCTTTGGATAAGCCTTCTGTAAAAAGAAGGAAAGTAGCTGGGGCATGCAAAAGGTGAAGAGATTTAAAAAGTAGGGTGGGAAGGGCAGGAGAAAACAAATGAGGCTGATTTGGAACAAGATTCTGTAAATGTTGCTTTAACTATTAATTGAAGAGTAAACAGCCTATTAAATTCTTATGGAAAATGTGCATGAAAAGCAGTAGCTCAAGTCAGATCTGCCCCATGTGGATGTTGTTTATGAAGCACCCTCCTTGAAAGTGTTCCTCAGACTTTTGACAAATGAACTTTCTGTAGGTTGTACATTTTAACATGGAATGCCTATTGTTTCCATCTGCCTTTGGCTTGTACAATTCCTTGGGGGCTTAATACAGAGACAAAAAGAAGAGTTTATTGAGTGGCAAAAGCACATTCTAGGAGAATGAGCTAGAAGGATAAAAAAAATACAACAAAACCAATGCACAACCAACCACTGGTTTCTACAGAGATTAAACCATTGCAGAAGAAAAATGCTTTTAAAAAAAGCATGTACATTTTTCATGGAGTGGGCCTAAAGCACTTATTTATATTTCTTCTCTGTATGACACGGTTTTGCTCATCTAATTCCATTTAGAACATTAAAATTTTTGTTTCAAATGTCTCTGTGCTGAAACATATTCTCTAAAGTGCCCTGGAGCTGCTGGTATTGTGAATATTATCTAAATGACTCATTCGAATTTTTAAGGACAACTCAGCTTAGAAATACAGTATTCTGTTTTTTCAGTTATTTTTATTTTAAAGTTTTTTGTTTAGGGTGCAAAGAAGAAAGATGCAGAACAACAGATAGCACTTGAATGGAGATACACAATTGCTGCTGTTTTCTACTTTACAGGATGAAGCCAGACACATGCAAGTGGCACAGTTTCTCCTGATATGTGCAGGGTGAATCTTGATTGCTTATGGCATTCC
>NW_008671078.1:139051-153539 GCF_000695815.1 Acanthisitta chloris
CAGAAAACCCAAACCAAATCTCTCTGTCTTTGATCAGAAAGTGAAAGAAAACTATCAAACACTGCTGCTTATATGATGTCTTTTTGTAGTGCTGATGCATATTTTATAAATAGCAGAACTTCAACTTAACATTTCATTCAGACATTATCTTTGCACACCTCTATATACTTGCATGGTGAAATTCTAGCTCCAGTGAAACAGGTCTCTTAAAATGCATATTATACCATAATATTATGCACATAAACATTCACAAATACTTGCCTGTATAGAGAGCAGGTCATCACAGGGGCCCTGAGACTGCAAAGTCTATATTTTGTGGCAGGCTTTGTTATTTTGCTGGAGTAGACAGACTTAAGGGCTAAATTGTATGCTTTTTTGAAATAGGTTTAAAACTCAGGAATACCTCATTGAGTTCACTGACATGGAAAAAGTCACTTTAGAAATGATACTCATACAGTGCCAGTACACTGCAAGACAGGAATTAGTTGGCTCTTGAGCTACTTAACTACCAGAACACCACTTAAGGTGAGTTATCCTTTCTTTCACACTGATAGTTTCTGTACAAAGCCAGAAAGCTAATTGAAGGGATATTCTTTCAGACAGTACAGATACTCAGTTGAGATCAATCTGTAGAAGTGCATGCTTTTTACACAACTTGAACTGTATTTGTTGACAGTTGTTTGAAATGAAAATAAAGCTAGCTGCTCCATAGACAGAAAGCTTTTCCCAGGCTGTCAGAACAGGACATCTCAAGGAGTCAGGCCTTTTTTCAGAATATAAGAGAGTGCTTTCCTAAATAACCACCCCAGCCCTAACCAATTATATAGCATATAGATATCATTCCCTAAAAATTAAGGCCAAATATGCCAGATGCACCTACTGTGTATTCACAGACCATTAATTTTAACCAAAACATTCTAGTTGATGCTTGAAGACCTTAGTGAGGGAAAAGCAATTCAGTACTTAGAAAACTATCTGCTATAGACACAGGGTTGGCAAGACCCGAGGAAGCTCTGCAATGGTAAGGAATTAATCATGTGAGATGTACACAAATGATCCTAGCAGACAAACTGCAACTCATGCTATATGAGGTGAAAGATCCACAGAGCCTGCCAACCTGACCCAGGGAAAATTCCCTCCCAAACCAACTAAGGTAGTCTGTAATCACTCTTTATACCACCTACGAAGAGATATCCTGCTCTGGCCAATCTCTAATGCTGCAGGGGAAAGCAATTAATAACAATGAAAAGAAGCCACATACAGAAATCTTTGTTCATTGCACAACAGAGAAGATGAAAAGAAATCTGCCCTGACAGTCTTCAGACAGCTAACTGAAAATCTGAGCCATGACATTCAGGTCTGTTAATTGTCTTAACCAGGAGCTGCTAGGTGTAAACTTTTGAGTTTAATGCTTTCCCATAAATAAAAGGGATGAGGAAGGCTAGGTGTCCAGACCAGGCTTGAACTCTTACGTTCAACAGACTTCACAGCTAGAAAGCAGCTTCTTATTTCGAGATTGAATTCATTAAACTTCAGATTCTGTCAGCCAGGTGGAAAGGTCTCTGCTGTCAGGTGTCTTCTTCAGATTGACCTCTTGGCCTGCTCTTAAATTATCTGAATACTCTTAATTCTTCAAGCCCCTTATCCTGATGCTTGTTTTTCAGTCTTTGACTCATATTATAGCCCAGCTTAGGCAGAACAGGACACATCACCTAATGAGGAAGCTTACAAATAGTACTAAATATTTCTCTTTTTCATGGATCATGAATTCCCTTTTTTTACCACAACACAGCAGGAAAAATTTGAGTTTAAGAAATTATCTGTCATGCCACCTAAGTTCATCCACAAGAAACCAGTGCATTTCCAAAATGCAATTTACTCCATTCTCCATGCCAGTATATACTAACTTGGGCTTGGATGTATTAAAAAACCCACACTAAACATTAAACTTGGTGATTACTCTTTACCTGGCCTTATTTTTTAATTCCTTGCTAATTTTTGCATCAAACGATGTTATACATCAGCAGATCTTATATGTCACTGACTATATCAGTGATTAAGATTTGTCTGGCCCACCTTCTCAGTGTATGGAGAAAAACCTACTGTAAAAGTACCTGAAAGAGCTGAATGAATTACAGGGAGAGGATGCTTCCTATAGCCACTATCAGAACTAGAAGCAGAGAAAGATTATTGAATATATATTTTAGGCAGTGGGCAAGCTATAAAGCTGAAGAATATTTCTTTGCTCATACAGAAAAAAACAAAGTAGAGGAGTGATTTTGCTCAGGGGACATCAGCTGCATTGCTGATTGAGGTGGAAAATCTGTGAAGGAGCCACTTGTTAAAACTGTTGGCAGTGTATCATCCAGAGCAGTACATGCTTTCTCTTCACCAGACAGGGATTTTTCATTTCATGTATCATTCAGAACTTGTTGTAATGCTTCCAAAAGTCACATTACATTGTCATACACTCCCATTAACCAAAGACCTTTACTTCATGAAGAAGCTGGATTGTGGAAGATGGACGTAGGGAGCAGGTGCTACAGGTGACATTTTCACATGGAGATGCTCCACCAACACATTCAGCCAGAGAAGCAGTGTTTCTACTGAAGATGTATTGCATTTCCCCAGCTTTCAGCAGCTGTCTTCTGCATGATGCCTTGTACCTGGGTGTCCTGAATCTTTCTAACATCCTTCTCCACCACCATGTCAGTTATACTACTTATAACATTCCCAGCCAAATTAAACACAGGAGTTGCTTCCACCAAATATCAAAATTTCTGAAACTTAAGGAAAGCTCAGCAACATATCTTAACTTATTGGCTACAGCCCTTTTCCCTAAAAAGAAGATGGACAGGCCATATCACATTTCCTTCATAAAAAGAAGATCACTTTTCCCCTCAGCAAAACCACTACAAAGTAAACCGTGTCAGAAGTGAATGCTGTACTGACGAAGACCTCAGATTTCAGATGAGTTATCTCATGTCTGGCCAATGGAATGAGAATATCTGACAGTAATTTTTGCTGCAGGATTTACACAACTCCAGTATACTAGCCAAATACCAAGCCAGATAGCTCTGTTTTGCCACCAGAGGAAAAAAAATCTTGCTGCTGATTCTTTTGAATAAATTAATTTTTACTGTTGTGCACTAGTAACATATGTTATTACACAGTCCACACTCTATTCTAGAAGCAAAAATCATGCTTGCATGAACCCTCTTTGCATCACTCTTATATAGACTTTTTAAATTCTTGTGCATCCTGTGGGATGAGACAAAGTTGCTACTTAACAGGAGGTTAATTATCCTGTTACTTAGGCACAATCTTGCTGATTTTTCCTCTGACTTCTATATCCAGTATCATTTGAAGATCAGTGCAACACAGTAAAAGAGCTCTGCACCAGCCCATACAGAATAGTAATGAAACTGAATTGAACTCAGGTCTTAACGTAAGCGGCTAAATATATAAACCATTCATTGTCCACATTCACAACAGAAAAGAACAAAGTTCACCTGGGTTAGGAAAAACTGGTGAAAATGAAAAATCTAACAGGACATGTTGCATGAATCTACTACAGGTATAAGCTAGTTAGTTTGTTTCCTGAAATGAATCATTATGATGACAGCACTAATTTACTGATCTCATATTGCTTCCTGCAAAATTGTCCTGATTATCTTTTTTTTCTCTTTCAGAAATTATTCCTTTCCAAAACTGAAAAGTCTCTGTCTTTGGAAGCATTGTTGGAGCCCAAGAAAGTCAATGAACCAGCAGTGCTGAGGCATGTTGGCTCTATTATTATCCTATTCTTCACTCCTGTAGTAGTAGCTAAAATAGTACTTTCAGTGGTCAGCAATGACAACACATTGGTGCTTCAAATTGCTATTATAGAGTAGGAAAAATCTTATAAATATAATTCAGACTGTGATTTCTAAATTGCCATACCTCTGAATCTGTGTGATAATTATCTTCAAAGGTCAAAGGATAAAACAAAGCAAAATTTAATTTGAACATTGTTTTCCTTTAATCTTTGCAGTTTCCACATGTCTGATCTTATCAGGTTATAAAACTACTGCCCTGCTACAGAGGCAGAAGTGATCAAGGAACCTGAATGAACATTGGATATGCTTTCTGGAATACAAAGAAAAGGCTGATAGGGAAAGTGTCAATTCAGCAACATAAGGTATGTAGTTTGTTAAACACACCACCACCACACTCCACCCCAAAAGCATAAATATTTAACCAAGTATCTGTTGACAATTCAGAAAAATGGGATGATATCCACCAATATTTACATGCAGAGTAAATTAATTATAAATATCTAATGTTAAGAAAAATTGGTATAACTGTATACATTGTCAGCACTCAATTAAGACCCACAGGTAAATATTACAACTTTAAATAGTAATAGCAAATATCACTGTTAACTTCATGTGCAGTGCTTGCAATCCTAGACCAACCTATTGTTATACAGCACATGCAATACTATGTTTAAAAATAGCTTTAACAGCAAACTGTAAACGGGCTGACACAGATATGTCAATAAAACCTGAAGAGTAAAAGAGAAGAGTAACACAAAGAAAAGTTATAACACTTTGAGCATTGGTGGCCTGTCAACTGGAAACTTTTGGATCTTTACCTTAGATCTGAGAAACTAGATTGAGCCACTTCAAAACTTTTTCTCCCTCTAAAGGGCTGTAAAGTTCAGAAGTATAGTTATTGTCAGGGTCAGCCAGATTAAATCCAGCACTGATAAGTGAGTGTTATTGAACACCAATGCCAGTGGCATAAGATGCTATAATGTTAAGACATTTTAAAAGGGTTCAAGCCATTTGAATGGGCAAAGGCATCCTGCTTCTAATGCTTTCCTCAGATATTTTTCCCTTTAACTTTGATAACAAATTTGTTTGAAAAATTATGCCAGGCTTTGTAGCTCTATAAACTCTTTTATGCCTCCATTTATTCTTTCAGGATAAAAATCTTAAAAAAAAAACCCAAACTCAAAAAACCCCAACAAGCAAACCAACAAAACCAGAAACCAACCACACTAAAACCCCAGCAAAGCAAAACACACAAAACAAGACCAAAAAAAGAAGGGAGGGGGAGTGTTTCTAAAAGTCATGTACTATATAGGACAACAAAGTGCTTTCACCATGGGACTCTCAGTTTTAGAAAGACTCAACTGTGAAATGGAGTAAAATTTGCACAAATATCTCAGAAATACCAACTTCATTCAGGACACAGCCAACAACTTCTGTTTAGTGCACTGCTTACTCCCCAGTTGCTATGGGCGTTTGCTTCAGGTATTTTTTGTTGCATTACCAACAGCTAAGAGAAGCAGCTATGATTCCAGAAACAGTGGTGGCATTCAATTACCCCAAATTTCTTATGCAGCACTGTTCATGCTCTGGACGTTCACAGGTTACAAGGAAAGATCTTAGGAGAATACAAATAAAAATAAAAATTCTTATAGACAGAAAAAGAATTTCAAGAGAACAACAGTAAATCATTAAAGAGAAATCCTCCACCTTCATAATGGACAGATTTTTTAAATTGCTTTTCAATCACATGTATTCTCTATATTCTTTGACAACAAATTAAAACATGTCTTAAAGCCACAGACCTAATCAGAAACTTCAAAAGCTGAAAGTTGATGACATGCTGCACTTGCTGTTTTGATGAGTTTACACTCCATGAAGAGGAAGGAAACATCCCCCTGCACAGCATATGGCATCACTACAGGAGATAGCAACAAGAAACGACCTTCAAGGGACCATCTGCCAGTTCTGCTCCAGTCACACCTCCTCCTTGTCCACAACATGACCCTTATACCAAGGAGACCAGCAAAGGATGCACATGGGAAACATCCTAAACAGTTAAACCTCATGCTAGGCTTGCATCATTCACTTCACCTTTGTTAGAGTTTTCCCATCAAATGCCAAGAGCATTTAACCTTTAACACTGTTGTCCAGAAGCATCTGAACACACCACTGAAACCATGGCCCAGAGGTGGCTATCCATTCCTCACTGCTTCCACATCTTCAAATATTGTTTCAAACAAAGGGAGGAAACTGCTAAGAAAAAAAATGTGATCTTTATGGCAGATGGTACCACAGGATAAATGGCTGTCGGTCTGCTGTAAATAATTCATCATTGTCAATGTGGTGCTACAGTCATCTCAACAGAAGTATGTGATACTAAGAAAAATGTAACATTTGTCACAGAAGTACCACAGACATCATGAGGCTTTCATTTTAACCCAAGTTAGGCACAAGAATATGATTGACAGAGCCAAGCAAGTCTTTAAAGATGCACAGGAAAACATTCCTTACATACATACCCCTCTGCAAGTTGTCTGACCCACATAAGCAGAGACAAGTAAGCTGAGTGGAACTGACTTTCCATTCGCTTGTGAGAAGGTGAACAGAGAATGAGAAGAATGGCCAGGAGCCTTGTTCTGTTTCTCTCCTAAGCCCCCACTGTGGTAGAGAGTGTATGTTGTGTTCACTGCACATTTAGGCCACCTGCAATTTAGAACACACGTCCTAGAGAAAAGGTGAAGCAGGGGGTCAACTAGAACTCACAAGATACCACTCAGCCTCACAACTCCTAGCAAAAAGCCTGGGGCAGTGCAGCTCATGCCACACCACTCTGCCACAGTGTTTAACCTCTGGTTTAGGGGGTCATATATGAACAGGTAACAAAACAGGCAGTTGGCAAGTGGAAGACAAATTTCTGAATACTGCCCTTATGATGGAGCTTCATTTCCCTTAGACAGCACTTACGAGCCCAGTGCTGCAAGAACTATTATTTCCAAATTACAGGGTAGATCAGCCAAACAAGGAACAGCATTAGTTGATGCACAGGGGAAAATCCAAGTAAAGAACTGTATATACAGAGCTACTTGTTTCCCGTACTTGTCTCCCCAGTAACTGCATAGAGGCCACAGGCTGCTTGACCCGGAAGGGTGGCTCAAATCACCTATTAATCTCCTTCCAAAAAGGTCCTCTAATCCATCTTAGATGCTGAATAGCAGCATTGAATACATACTTAGGGTTCTCCTTCCTCTACATCTCTTACAAAATATACAAGGTTTTTACAGCTCCCAGCTCAAGCATATGGTTATTTAGCTCAAGAGGAAAAGAGAATTTTTTTTAATCTCCTGAGTTTCTAGCTGTTGTTGCTTGTGCACTCCAAGCAACAACGAAAAAGGCTTCCTTAACAGCCATAATGGATGGGGCACAGGATCAACACAAAGGATATCCAATGTCTACCCTGGGCATACACATTTCCCTGAACAGTAGACATGTCGATACTGTTCCAAACCATAGAAATTGCAGGTAGACCTGAGATATGTTATGAATATAGCATACATTCAAATTAAAAATGCTTGTGCAAAATAGTCTCAACCACCCCCTGCCTTTGTCCCCCCATCCCCCGCCCTTGTCATTTCTCTCTCATTTCTGCTCATTTTACCCACATTACAGCTGTAGCTGTATAAATGACAGGCTGTGGCCTAGCATCATGTGACAGATCATCCTACATCAGCTCTGAAAAATGGAGATGCTGTCAACTGTCTGGTTCTCCTCACATTCACTGTCAGCATCAGTGCATTCAGGCAGCATGTCACAGCCATCTGAACAAGATGAATACAGCACTGTGAACATCAGCTTGGGAACCAAGTCAATCAAACATGTGACCACAACCACACAGAAGCATTTGTGCTGAGAAACTGCCACAGAGAAAGGGTTTCTAGTGCCCTGCTATGTACTGCCACTGGTGGTTTTTAATTAAAATATTTGCTTGAGCTAGTTGAAAAACAAAGAGGGATTTTTGTGGTAAGGCTTTTCATACAGAAGCTCGTAAAGAAAATCTCAGTAGCCCCAGAGGTTGAAGACAACCTTAGCATGGACTACAGCTGTCAGGAAAAAGTCTTGCTGTTCCTAATCTCACTGGACTGATCTCACTGACAGGCTCCCACTGTGAAGCAAGGGAACTACTCACCTGTGCTACCCCCACATACCTCTAAGAGTGGGTCAGAGGAGATAATGTTGTCCCCTTCCCCCACCTGTTCTAGGGGAAGGTGTCCCTACCCAGGACAGGGGGTTTGGAACTAGATGATCTTTACCGTCCCTTCCAACCCAAACCATGCCGTGATTCTATGACTGCACCGTACAGATAATCTGAAAAGGAGATGAAATTAAAGGGACCAAAGAGGACTCCGTTGTCCTTTAATTCCCATTTGTAAAAGCAGAAATCAAAGGGACCAAAGAGGACTCTGTTGTCATTTAATTCCCATTTGTAAAAGCAGAAATAGTAATGGGCCATACAATGGTTTGATGCTACTCTGTTCACAGTACAACAGGGGTATGAACTACCTCCTTTCCTATCACCCTCTCCTCCAGGTTCCTAGGCTGTGTATCCCAGCCGAGCCCATTGAAGGTTGTGCACTCCTTACCAAGGCAACTTAAAACAGAGAGGACTTCCCCACATAAAAAGCTGGACAGTGAACAATTGTGAAGGCCACGAAATGAGAAAATGAATGTTACTCCTATTCCATTGTATTTCACGTATTTCACCAGATAATATCCGTAGTTTTTCCTTTTTTTCCATCTTGCCTCCATCTGTCCCTAGAATGTTCCCCTCATAAGTGTGTGCAGGTCTTATAAAATGTCTGTCTTCTGTTGCCTGTTACAGGTTAGTCTCAGAGCTACAATGACTACACAAACAAGCAGGAAAATATTAACCCATTGTGCCTGTCCTCAAATTCATTTCAACATCAACAAACCAAAGCAGTGGTCTGGAAAAACAACAGAAGTGCCTTTAGCAATGTAGTGATAAAAAGCAGCATTCACCCAGTTGAAGTGGCATTTATGGCCAAATTTTTGAGCAGTGTCCCAAAATGAAAAATGGGCAGTACATTAAAATAAGTATCATAAAACATCAGGAAAAATGCCAAAACAGCAATGACTTTGCAGCAGTCAGAGAACAGTCCTATTCAAAGAGAACAGGATTTCAGCTCAGACAAAAGATGACTGTTTCAGCTATGTTGGGAGGTTCTCCAACCAGAAGATCCATTTGAATTGTCAGTGGAAGCCTGGACTGACTGACAGCTAACACAAATGCTGAATCTCTTTCTGGGGTGGCAGAACCTCTGATACATGGTCATGCTGCCTACAGCTCAGAGGTAGGAGAAGAGGAACTTTATTTCAGTTACAGAAGCACTTCTGGCTTTACCTTCATAACAGAAGGGGATGGACTAAACTGTGAAGAAAAAGCTGTATAACATGTTATTAACACTAAAGTGACCTCCTGATTTCTGGGACAGTGTCTCTCGACCTTGCCTGGATCATCATCTCACTTAGTACCTGAATAAGGGTACCATCTCATTCAGTGCTTTATATGAAAATGAAAATTTACCTGAGCAATTTTCAGATAAGTAAATCACCTGCACAGCTACACTGCTATGTATGGTCATACTTAGAACGGGAGCAGATGAATAATGGCTAAAGACCATCCCCTTCCGTGAGGATCCCTCCATGACTCTTCTGCCCCATATGTGGCTTTTGACAAAAGGACAGTGTTCCTTTCCTTCTAGATGTAGAATGCACCTGCAACTGAGCTAGGCAATGTATCTGGAATATGACACCCATTATTAAAAGCAACAAAAAACAAGACAGTTTGCTTAAATCAGTACAAATGTTCCCCAAATTCCAAAAGACAACTATAATTCCTGCAGATTTCTCTACTATCCTTCTCCAAATCACAGGGACAGCCACACAGAGAAGTTATGTTCATGTACAACTGTGGATATATATCAATTGAAGACCTACTTCTGAAATATATACCTAACTGTACAAGCTACTACTGTCCTATGATTTGCCTAAACAAATAGATGCATTTATTTAAATAGCTCCCAGCACTGCCAAGAACCTCAAAACAGCTCAGCATCAGTGGATGAGAACTAGAAAGTGAAATTAGCTCAGAGTTGGGGGGAATCATATAAATTGTTGTGGAAAGTTTCTTCAGTTTTATGTCACAGCCCATGCTCCTGCCACACACACATGAGAAAACAAGCAGTGAGGCTAGGCCGAGGCCATACTTGATTCTATTAATACCCAGACCTAGTCCATTTGGGAGCTAAAAAAAAAATTTAACAATCTATTTTAGTTCATGAAAGATAGAACAAAACAGAGTTTTTCCTTTCTACCAATAGTATTTTTAAGAGTAATGCAGGAAACCTGCAAGAGATTTTACTTTGTGTAAAACTGTTACAGCTATTGAAATTTCAGAACAATCTATGTTAAAAGAACTAGTTCCTCATGACCCTGCAAACTGGACTTTTATTTGCAACGAGGTACAGTTACCTGACATATTATCAAGTCAATGAATATTTTTAAAGTTAGATCTCATTCTAAAATGCAGGCTCTCTGCTGCCAGCATTTGAGTAATGCGCTGGCTCGTTAACAGATCTCTTTGTACGAGAAGAGGTAGAAGATTATCCCCAAGCTCATGTCTTTTAGCCAAACAGACACATTATTCTTGCTGTGCTCAAAGTTCTGAATGGTCATTTACAGTAAAGGCAACAGCTTTCACTGGAAAACAAGTGACTTGCCAAGAAGTGATGAATTAAAAAAAAAAAAAAAAAAGAGAGAAGCAGATCTATTGCAAATCTCCAAAAGATGAAGCTTTGACAAGGAACAAACTTGAGAAACACTGTAACTTGATCATTTATCTCATACCTCACTAGTCCTGCTATTCCTTTAGATTCTCCAAGAGGAATACAGAAATGTGACAGAAGTGTGGGTGTCAGAAGACAACATGACTGGGGGCCAGGGATTGGAGAGGCAAAGAAAGCTATAAAATGTGATAAAGGTATAGTGCCAAGTAGTGCAGTATTAAGATGAGCTGACATTACTAGAACAGATATAATTCCTGGCCTTATTTGATGGAGCTTATTCACTGTGTTCATCACTTCTTATCCAAGCTGTCAGGAACATTGTAGCACTTATCATACACAGTATTAACAAAAAACACACCTTTGAAAACTGTGTTAAACAAACTGAGATAATTCATGACAGAGTTGCTAAACTCACAGGAAATGGGTTTGTTTTCTGACCACTGAGCCAAAATCTTGAAGATTTTTCATGACAGGCATTTCTCATATAACTATTGCTTACGTTTTTCTCATCAAGAAGCTTTCTCAGATCTCAGTCTTGTGGGGTAACTGCCAAGAAAGTAGACAACTTCAAATTTTTTAAATCTCTAGTGTTAACTGGTGGGTCAAAAAGAATCTAGTGGGTCATCCATGTGCCATGTCATCACTCTAGTCAACAAGAACTAGTACGTAGTACACAAAACCCTTTTGGTATATTTGCTCGTGTTCTTTTAAATTAACATTGCATGTAAACCATTCTACATAATTGAGCTCTGGGATACCATTGTGACATTAGGGCAAGATTTGAGTGAGTTTCACCTGTCATTACTGCACTAGAATAGCATAAACACAATACCTGTGGAGTCTGATCCCATTTGTTTGACAGTTGCATGCAAAGAACATGCCTCTTATCATTTACATCTCTAATTGGGCATTAGACTTCTGTCAATGTTAGACCAACAAGTAGCCACAGTGAGGAAAAAAAGCAATCTTCATTCCACACTGGCTGGATAAAATAAGTAGATCTGGTCAACAGTGAACTAATTAAGAGCTAAGTCATTAAACAAGTTAGCTCTGATATTATTCACCAAGTTGCATTATTCATTGAGTTCAGATAATTGCCAGGTCATTTGCAAAATGCTTCTGACTCATGATTATTTCACAAATATTCATTTCTTAAAAAAATGTTTCAGTCACCCAATGAGGAAATGGAAAAAAAGGTGGATATGAACTGGATAATCTATTATATAGCACAAGCATTGTCTTGTTGAAGTGAACCTGTCATGAATAATCTATAAACCAAAACCGATGCACCTAATGCTTAAAACCAACACAGTCAGAGATAACAGGCGTGGTCTGCAAACAATAGAAAGTAGGCAGTTTGTTGTATAATTTATTTGCAACAAATAATTCAGGGTGCTGATCTCTTTCCCAGAACACATTTAAAATAATACGTATTTTGAAAGTAGCAAAAGCATAAAAAGTTAAATAACACAAAATAATTAGATTTTAAAACAACTCTAAGAACCTGAAGATTTACTTCAGAGCCAACATAGAAAAAGTGTAAGATTAACAACAACAAAAAAAATCGATTTGCAGATTCTATATTGCTCCTTCTTCTGGATGATGGAGAAGTGATATTCAATACAGCGTCAATAAACTCACAAATTTGCTGATATCATAGTTACTACTGCTAAAAGAATAACCTGTTCTCTCCATTAGCCTCAAGACATCATCAGGTGCTTTGCTAAATACACAAGACCACCTGAGTACTACTGTCAAGGTAGTTCCAGTAGTTAACATACTATCAAGAGACGGAGTCAGGAAAAAAAGTTAGTAGTGAAAAATCTAAATTACTGAGTCTAATAATGCTTCAGCACTATGAATAAAATAGGGCTTTAGTGTTTTAAGGATGTAATTTTGCTACCTCCAGCTGTAATCTCCTCAAATGTCAAAGATTAATAAGAATTAAGTGTCATCTGCCCTTGAATGGGAGACTCCTTATGAGAAATAAGAGCCTAAAGGACACAGGGCAAATGATCCAGATATTTATTTTTCTATGAAATTCTTATTGGCCTTTGAAATTTCTTCACTTGGACTTCCAAATCTGGATATTCCCTTAATGAATCGACTGTCTAGAAAATGGCCAGAGTTTGCTTATTTTCATCTGGTTTACCACTAAGTTCCTCCTTAAAAAGCTGTCTTAATTTTTTTTTTTTAAATTAGAATTAACAGGGCTCCTGGAGATTTTATCTCCAGCATCCTAGAGATGGCAAAAAAACCACCCCCACTTAAAACCCTACAATATGGACTGGACTTTAGGTTCCACTATAACACTTTTCCTAGATAAACAGAGTAAAAATATATGGTGGAAATATGTTCTAAATCAGACCAATCTAATCTGCCTCTTTCTGGGTTTTTTTAATTATCTCAATTCACAAGTTTTGTGAACTTCATGCCTTAAACTCACAGAAAGTTGGGGATAACCATTAAAGGGAGACATACTAAACAGAAAACAAGCAGCTGCAAATGTTAGAAGTGGACTGAAGACTTAATATGGCAACATCCCACTCAGGAAAGCTGCTCTTAACAATGTGAGTATCTTAACTTCATGTAAAATTTCACAAGAAGAACAGCTTGAAGACTTTGTGCATATTTTGCAGTACTCTGGAATGTTTAATGATGAAAACCAGGTATGCAGACTGTCTTTTGGGTGTTTTCATGGTAGTAGATAAAGGGAAATAATTTTCAAGGACAGAAATGGCAAGTGCCCAACAATCATCTTCAAAATACTTGAGGGACCAGGGCAGGGCTATTCACCCACTGTTATGTACAAGGAAGAAAAAGAGTGTATTTGCATAGCTTCCCTCAGGAGGCTGAGGACAAACAGAAACAAATCTGAGGTCACTGCAGGCTAACACAGCAATTACCTTACACTCCTTTTTCCCAAGAGGAGTCCCTTGTGCTTTTATGAGTTTCAGAAGAGTACTCAGCAGATGCTTAACTTCCAAAATAAAGGCTTATATCAAGGGTTTGCTTACATGCCAATCTGACAATTTAGGGGACACTCAGGAGGCTGAGGACAAACAGAAACAAATCTGAGGTCACTGCAGGCTAACACAGCAATTACCTTACACTCCTTTTTCCCAAGAGGAGTCCCTTGTGCTTTTATGAGTTTCAGAAGAGTACTCAGCAGATGCTTAACTTCCAAAATAAAGGCTTATATCAAGGGTTTGCTTACATGCCAATCTGACAATTTAGGGGACAAGGACATGCTAAAGCATTTCCCTGATTCAGGGCTTGGATGAATAGACAAATCTTCAGACTCTTCAAGTCTCTTATTACTCTGCCCAAATACTAAGTGTCCTAATTGATGTCATGTACATTACATTTTTACATTATCTACTCACAAGTACCTCTTCTACCTTTGGCCTAGTTTCTTCTGCTAACCTTTCTACAGTTTCAGAAACATTCTGGAAAATGTATAATTCAGTTTTTTGTGTTTATATTCATGGTATGTTCCCTTGGAATATATGAGTCATAATCATAGCAATTAATGGCTGTAAGTAATGCAATGTCATGTAACAATATGAAGATACAAAAGCCACATGCTAGAAAACCATACTGGTGAACAGCCAGCTTGTAGTACAACATTCTCAATATTCCCAAATATCTACCTAATTCAGATTGCTAGTTTTACAAGGAGTATAAGATTCTCATCTAAGTCACCCTCAATGTTTTCTGAACCCAAGCATAATCATCTCTTAGACATTGCTTTGGGTTTGAACCCATATAGAGTGCTTTTTATATACAGGGAGAAATAAAATATGAAGG
>NW_008671078.1:153558-168400 GCF_000695815.1 Acanthisitta chloris
TTAATATGAAATATGCATTAATCATTAGCCAGCCATTCTACATTCATCACTTACAGAAAGGCTCATCATTCAAACCATTTTTGGTTCCAATGTTAATTGCCTGATCTTGTGGATGATCTTTCTTCCCACTGAAATCAACAAGACAACAAATTCTGCTAAGTTTTGCAGGTACATATTTTGCCAGATTTATGCCCTTTCATGGCAGCTGAAGAGCTACCCCTTTGTCTTTCCTCAATTTCCAAATGAAATACCTCCTAGACTTCTTCTTCTTTCTTCATTTTTTTGAAATGACATCTGTCATCTGACTCATCTTTTTAGCAACTGTTTTAACCTGCAGCAATTGTTTCATCGCTGAAACTTCCGAAAACATCACAAGGATTTCTCTGTAAAGCACTTCACTATTTGCTCTTATGTTTTATTTTCACGTGTGCAGCCCCTTCAGATATACTGTCTCATCTGAACATACACATTTAATGTTCACCCACCACTGAAATCACTACTTTCAATACCACCACGGAGTAAAAATAACACACAGTTCCACCAGGAAAGCTGCTGAGTAGAAGGATAGTACATCATACACAGTACATAAAATACATCACCTATCATAGCAGATGACATCTGCTACGTCATATCTTCATATAAGAGTGTGTCTTGCATTGCTTTACCCATCAGACAGCCGATTTCAGAGGCTGAAAATCTTCTGGTGCTCTTACCTTACTTCTACCTACTTCTACATATTATCTCTTCCAACAGATACCAGCAGGTACAGGAAAACTCTCATTGGAGATTGCAAATCTGCAATCATCATGGTCCAGGCCAAACCTAGAAGTTCACAAAAGCCTGAGATTCACTGCAATCCAGAGCTTGTACATGGAGCTACTCATTCACTACAGTGGCTTAAACAGATTTGGAAAACAACAGGACAACAGGCAGATCCAAGATACAAGCATATTTTTTTTAAAGGTATTATGCTACATGCATCAGCAAGCAAAGCAATCACACACTCAACTCTGCATCACAGAGGTTTTCCCTCCCCACACACACAGTACACACGTATCATTAAAATAGTCACCACAACATTTCTGTCACTGAAACACAATTACCCGAAAATTGTCACTAATTCTTTTTTCATCTTTCAGAAGAAATGTTTCCCCATTATTTTATTTTAAATGTTCACATCATTTTGAAGCAATTTTCAAAATCACTGACATTTTTATTTTGCCAGAAGGAGTCTTTTCTTAGCCTTCACTAAACAAGAATGCAACCCCTACTGTTTTCTGTGAATTGGCATTTTCAAAAGTTGTTTTGAAAATTATTCACAAATTATTTGGAGTCTAGCTCTTACTGAAACACAGCACAGAAAAGTTCATTGAAGATGGATCCATTTCAAATGGTGTGTATTTTGTTGTTTGAAAAAAAAATATTTCTGTACTTTCTGATTGTCTAGCTAAACCTACAATAATTTCTATCAAGAGCTCCTGAATGTGCTAATGGACTTCAATTCCCTTGAATTCAATGGGAGCAACACACTTCAGCATCTCACAAGGAGGTAACTGCCACCACATGACTGGATTTTCAAAGGACACAGTTTCTCAAACTACCTTTGTCTTGAAAGAATTCAATTTATCAGGCTCAAAGCCTGTCTCAGTCATACAATACATGTTTACAATACAGCTATTTCTCCCATTGTCCAGGGCACAACTTTCAAAAACATCTATTTAATGGCTGCTTCCTTAATCCCCAATCACTTTAATTTGCAAAAATGCTCATCTCTTTATTGGGATGCCACCAGAGGACTTGACCATTGTCTGTTAGGGAGTCTATCCAAAGTTATAAGAGCAAACAAAGAAAGATACAGGTTTCCTACCAAAAAATAAGCTGGTTATTGTTTGCACAATATAAGAGGTCTGAAGAATTCAAGTCAAGTTAGAAGATTCTGGAATTGAAACAATTACAACAATAATAAAAATCACAGAAACTGAATTGACTAAATTAATTTTCTTGTAAAAGTGTCACAGTTACAGATGGTAACAATCTGGAAATAGCTGCAAAGAGAAAATAATTACGAAGGGATGAAAATGTATTAATGCTCAACCGTACTAGATGTGTGGGAAAGTATATTCTGATGTATTCCGGCTGTCCTTAATTCATCATCTGACTGTACTAAGCGCCCACTTTTACAAACAAAAACATTGTTTCAGTTGTTGAAATCCTTTATTTAGTAATCTGTGTAGGCTGAAATGTTGAAAATGTTTTCTAAATGCCTGGCTTCTGAATCGGTCTTCAAAGTTGTCTTTGTCTATATTATCGTACAGCTGCAGGCTTTAATCAAAGGTCATTAGATTTACCAATTTCTGTCAAACATCATAACATCATTCCTTCCAAGGAAATACCTACTATTTTAGAACTTGCAAGGAAATGCCACTTAATCTGAAATTGTTCCAAAATAAAATGTCACACCAAGGATGCAAGGCAGGAAGAGCAAAACCATGGAGTACTCTTTAAAGTAGGCAGTAGTATGGTGTAAGAAGCTGCAAAATAGCAGAGATTTAGCCAAAATCCCAAACAATGTCAACAGACCTTAGGCATGCATGATACCCATGTCCTTTTTTAGCACTCACAATCAAGCAGTGCTCCATGAAACACTGCTCAGCTGCTGCATAAGCTGATCAACTTACCGCGCTGTCAAAAATCACCCAGGTTGTCAGTATCCTCCGCATCAGATACTCACAATTGCCTACATGGTCTAGAAATTAAACCCAAGCCAATTGAGAAGTACAATCCAGCAGATGTGCTAAAGCATCCACTGTGGATCAGGAAAATTGCATTGCGGAGTGGATCACCACACCTCAAAAGCACAGGCCCTTCTAGGAAGCAGACAGCAGTGCTTCATGTGGGTGCTTGCATAGGCAGCCTCCAGGTAATTCCATGTAATTCTCTTGGAAAAGATACTGTATCATATTCACTCTCTTGAGACAGATCTGCAATTCTATTCACACTAAATGCAGCCTTGGAAGAAGTGTGACAAATTATGTGCTTTCCCTCATTTATAAATCACAAATGGCTAGTCTGATACAGACATGCTCCTAAGTGCAGAGAGGGCATTCACAATACTCTCTCTTTTGTGATCCCATCAAGGTACTAGGCTCAAAAAAAGTCCCTGATGACATTTGAGATCTGGCAATATCAGTAGAACGGGAAGAAAGGGGCCACACGTTGACAGGATGCACCACTCAGCAACAGTGAACAACTGCAACTTCTCATGAGACATCACTTAATGTCCCTTGCTGAGACAATGTCTTTTAACATCCAGCAAAGCCCTGAACAAGGATCTATGAAGGTTTCCAGAAATGAAATCATACTAGCTTTATTAGGGTTATTTATTATCTGTTTCTACAGATGACTGCAGTGACCACAGCATAGTGCACAGAGTGACATCCTACTGCCTGGATTGGCAAAAGCAAACAGTGTCACTGTATAGATATGTCTCTCTACATGTGAAAACAAAATAAGCACACACACTATATCACATTTTTATTTTTCTGCTCAGACCATAAAGTGACCTACTTTACACAGTGGCCCAAATAGACTAAATGCTTTCTAGACCCACCAAGAACAGCCTGATCTATTGAGCTTAGCCATAAAGCTATGAACCACAGGGGACATGTTCCTCATCACTGTCAGTACTGCTTGCAACACCTGATGTCATCAAAAACAGAAATGATAGAACAAAACTTAGTACAAGATCCAGGCTTGTGAAACACAAACAGCAGAGCCCTTCAAGTGACACGGTCAAAGAAAAGCAATTTCATCCTCCATAAGGGGTACAATTTTAGTTTTGTGAAGAGATACATTAACAGATGAAGTCTGAGCACACTCGCAGTGCACTGCATGTTTTCCAGCTGTCCAGGCATCACAGGACTAAGACAGATGTTTATACATGGAGAATCTCAGCTTTCTTTCCAAGCAATGTACATTCAGAAGACCTGCTAAACACTGGATGCCTTTATGCCACTGCCAAGCAGTCATAATGAATGAACCACTTCTCAAACCCAGCTAAGATCAAAACATTATTGGTGAAGAAAAAGAAAGGTCCTTCTGTATTAAATAAACCAAGGCTTCTGCACTGCCAAACAGTCGTTTGGGGAGTTCAAGTGGAGCTTGAGAGGGACATGATAGAGAACACAATAGTCCCTCTTCTGCTGAAGCAAAAGAAGAGTGCTTTCCTTCTTTCCAGGCCTGAGAAAGCAGTGTTACCCTCAACTCCCACATTGTCTAAGCTGGTGTTATAAAAGGTTCCATCTGCTTCAGCCATGAACTCAGTTATCTTATGATGCTTACTCTATACAGGCACTCACGCTATTACAGAAGATTAGTGTTCATTACTGAAACTGTTCAAAGGCAAAAAGTAATGAATGTTTTAGTCTCAAAAGAATACCAGCAGATACATGTCCCCACCCTCACAATTACTTAAGTTTTTCCTCTGTATTATTTTGAGAAGATGAGATCATGCAGATAGACTTTTATCCTGATAGTCTAACTGAACTGAGATCTGGCTTTCTGAAAATCAACAAAATGGGTTACAAGTAGAATATTATTTGCAACTATGCAATGGCATTGGCAGGATGATGTGCTATTTTTTTCTAGGATTTATGATCAAGTGTATGTACAGCATATTTAAAACTTTGGTTATATTCAGTTTATCTATAAAAGGCTTTGTTTTGCTTGCATTAGACAAAATATTTTTCTTTGTCAGAAGAGAGTTTCTGTGATTGTTACTAGGGCAGAGAAGTGCGTGGGTTAATGGATCTGCCCACAAAAGCTAAATAGCTTTAGCCACTTCAAACACAAACTGTGAAGAGTTGTTATATTCCAAATTGTAGCTGTAAAAGACTTCTTAGCATCCTTGGCCTAAATTAGGAAGCATCTTAGCTATGTAAACACTACTTCTGAAGAAGATTAACACATGGGTAAGTTCCTGTCATGATGAGCTCATAAATGGAGCTTGGGGTGGGTTTAAAATATTTTTTTTAAAAAAAAGCTTAAAAAAGGGCACCAGAACATTGGTTTCATCAGAATTGTCTGCTGCTATTTCCCAGCTGGCACTGGGCTTCTCAGAAAAGTAATCCATCATCACTCTCTTGACATATTTTCACTCTGTTTATATATTTCTGTTTATATCAGTTTGATCAAGAAATAAATGAGAAGTTCAGTCTTCTGCTACTAATAAAAAGGATGCTAAAAAAAAATTCAGCAACTGAGCTCACAGTTACCTGAGTCATTTAATTCTTGACATAAAAATGAACATTATGCTTACTCTTTCTTTAAGGAAAGCTTAGATTGAACATTTATGCTAGGCTTAGTAATACTTATGAAGCATACCCTTACTGTCAACAGCAACAACCTCGCCAAAGTTCTACAGGCAAAATCCTTTGTTCTCAAGTGGCTGAATTGACTAAGTCCCTTTTCAAGTCTCTTCCGTCTTCAGTTACACCTGAAACATTACTCACTTCCAGGTGTAAGTAATGCAAATGTGAAATTTCCTGGTTATTTTTTCCATATACTCTTCCTCATTCATTAAGTTCACAAGAAATATAGAATAAAGGGGTTTTGAACTGAAGTACACAAAAACCAAAAAACATTTTGGGAAAAGTAAATAACAACACTTAAGATCCCACTCTCTCACTTAAGCAGCACAATGGGTGTCCAAAGCTAAGGAACTACGAGGTCACTACTTCTTAAAAATTGCGGTGGTACTAAACTGGTGAAGCAATTCCAGCACCTATAGAAAGATGTATAGTGAAACCAAGTCCAAGGAAGAAACTAATCTCTTACATATACAGGTAATTCACCAAAGCAGGCTTTCACCAGCTGCAGGTGTTCACAATCGATACTTGCATTCCGCAGAAGTCCCCTCTCTAGCACAAGGCCTCTTGACCAGCAGAAACACTCACCCTACCTGTCTTATCTTGTTTTCTTGAACCATAACTAACACAAACACATTACCTGTTAAGCCACCTAACCTGCAGTCTGCTGAGCATCTCTTTCATGGTTTAAGTGAAAGAAGTTGCTGTTTATTCCAAGTATCAGAACACAAAGAAAGATTACACAACACACCATGCATGACTCCACAGAACAAAGCTCAAATATGATGCTGCTGCATATGCATACTATATATAAATAATACTGTATGTATATACTGTATGCAAATGAAGATTGTCAGTAGTTAACTTTTGACCTTTCTTCTTCAGGGGAAGCAGAGAGCTTTCTTGATATCTAACCTTTCTTATTCAGAGCTTGTGCATGAAAGAATGGTGAAGTGGCCTGTTCAGAAGATCCTTTTTCTTAGAGCAACCCATTTCCCCAGGCCAGCTATTGACAAAAGGTTCATCCCATATGTAGTCATGCTTTTAGTACACTTGAAGAGTCAAATACAACTAATGACAATACAGAATCCTTGAGCACAGCTCAAAATGCTTGCTTCATCTCCAGTGAATTCTACAAAGCTATGGCTATTGCTACATGGAAGGAGGCTAGCTGGCACAGCATCAACCAATACACCAACAGTTTCAATGTGGAGTAAGGTATTGACTTTCGCAAGGGTTTTAGTTGCAACCTCCCAGCAGTAACTGTCTTTAAAGATATATATTTGAAAAAGAAGAAAATAAAAGTACTTTTTAAAGTACTACTACTTTTAACTACTGCTAATACTTTTAAACACTTTCAAAGAAGACTTAAAAGTCCAACTAAGCCTAGAACTGGGCTTTGTTTTAAACAAATAGAGAAATATCATTTGCATGCTAGGAAAGGAAAAGCTTTGTCTGCTGAATGGACAAAGTCAATTTAGCCAGGCAAGATCTAGGCAGGATTCTCTCTCGTTAAACAATGTAAATACCATACCTCTAGCAGTTGTTAGGATATATGTAGACATTAAAATCCCGGAATTGCAGGTGTTACAAAGTGAACTTTTAGTGTCACACAAGAAGCCATACTCATACCAGCAAGTGCAAGCTACTGAATTATCTTCCACTTGAAAAGGAAAGTTCAGCTTCAACTTTCATAATCCTCAAGACCTTTTATTCTTTTTTAAGATTACTGTCAATCAATGTTTGTGCTCAAAAAAACTTTCCTCTGCTCATGGTTCCTTAATTACTTACGTATTACCTTAAGATAATCTTAAAACATTCGTAATCTTCTTTAAAGCAAAACCCCTTGGGTATAGGAACCCAGAGAGATTCAGAGCAAGTTTTTCTTCCCAATCTATTTGTACCTGTCTTGCTAAGTACAGTGCATCAACCAAGCCCACATCCTGGATTTGAATTTATAATGCTCAGTTCACCAGAGGGATTTACCTTTGCAGGCAGGAAAGAGGCCTGTTCAGATGCATCTTAATGCCTGAATCATTTTCAGAAAAACTGATTATGCAAACGAAGATGAATAGCATTAAGAAACAAATCTTGGAGTTCTGAGTTGTAGCAGGAAAAGGTTGTTTTAGTATGCTTCCTTTTATCCATAGTAGAGTACCACCAGATACTGTGGGCTTGTCTGGCACCTCAACATAACAGCAGGACAGCCCCTGCTACAGATGGGAGAGCAATTCTATAGTTTCTTCCACTTCTCTTCCCCTTATCCATCCTCTAAAACACCCTAAGAAAGGTTAGTATTTGTTGCATTTGGATTATGCCCATAGTCTTACTTTTTAATCTTCTGGACGCTAACCACCACTCACAAGAAAACGTGTAACATCCTCAAGAAGCTGTTTACCAAGCACAGCCTCATTGAGCCAACATAATTAATGAATATTAATCCAGACAATAACTCAGCAGACAGACAGAAATGCAGTGTCAGCACTCATCAAGATGGATGCCTTTCTGTGTGCAAAGAAGGCAAACGCTTTCATATTAAAGGAATTTAAGGAAATGAAAACAGAAAAAGCCGGAGAGTTCAGCTGGAGGTAGATCTGCACACTGTCAGATTTCTATTTCTGGAACAAATTTTTACCTTTTTGGTTTTAAAATGAGAAACTATGAGAAACTCATTGATGTCCCAGTAAGTCTTTAGTAAAACTCATCTTTCTAGATTTCTTGGTTGAGCAGCAAGAAGCAATTAAACTCCATGTTGCCCAAATTATCAGTAGGTAAGCATATAATTTCAGTTACAGAACTGAAAGGAAGACTGGGAGAACAATACATCTTGTTATGTCTCTGTGCTGGCTGTGCCAAATCACAGGAGGGGACTAGAGACTGGGTTGTCTGCCATACAGCATCTCTAGTTCTTGCAATCTTATCCCTGGTCTCAGGGTGTCTGATGACTATCCAAAAGCCTGGCTCGTTGGATCTGCTTCTTGGATGTGACACTTGGTTTTATATAAAGAGGTGCAGATGACTCTTCCCTGAGAAGGGAAAAAGTGAACCACTGGGTCATGAAAACCTACTGTCAAGGTCGGTATGCATCTCTCTCTGCTCTATATGGAATTGTACTGAGATGATTAAAACCAATTCAGATTTTTTCATTTTACTTCTTTTTCAGAAATAAAAGTTGTCTGGTTTTTTAGTGTGCAATTAGTCTGGAAAGTCATATATATTGTGTCTTCACATAGGGAGCTATATAGCTCTTTTGAGGACAAATATGAGAAACTTCATCAGAAAACATGAGCTAAAAATATAAATATATTTTAAATACAATGCTAATTTTTCCAGAGCTGTGCACATATAAAAACATTAATTTGCTGAATAGATGGTTATGGGATATGTTGACATATTTTTACTAACTCTCAGCAGTACAAATGTTCCTTGAGAAGCAAACTAATGAAAACTGGTTGGTTTTGTATCAATCAGGATTCCACAGCTTGACTCTCTTATGTCTAATACTGTACATGTTTGAGGCACAGATTTTCCTCCACATTCAGGACATTGATAACACCACTCTCCTCTGCTGATCTCCACTGCTCAGTAATGCATTTATGTTGCTGCCTTTATGTCAATGTGGACATCAACAATATATCTCCCCCCTATTTTCATGAATCATGCAGTTTTGTAAGTCTTATAGTAACTAATTGTCTTTAGAACTTCTGTCAAATTTGGTTAAAAGCAGTGAAAACACTGAAAAGTTAAGAGTAAGAGGAGACGTGTGCAGACAAGCACAGAGCAAGATGTTTTAAACCATGTTTCCTGCGGATAAAAAGCTAAAAGGAGGAGTATGGCAGTCGTTTTTTCAAAGCTAGTTCAAATAAGGAGATACATTGTATATCCTGTTCAGCATGCCTTTTTTAAACTATTGGAATGTGGCTGCATTCATAAACAGCTATAAATACTTCCCATAGAAACAACATATAGTTGCTGTTTCTCTCTGCTCCCAGCCAAACCTCATCTCTCCAAACCTAAGACAAGAGCCTATTTTGGAAACTGAACTTCAGCAATGTGTGTATTCGTGCAATTGGGAAAAGGACAAGCTTTTGGAGAAACAAACCAACAGAAAATGACCTCCTATCATTACTTGTACAGTTTTACTTCACAGTTAAGAGCAGCAATTTGAACCTTGCAGAGATAGGGTGCAGAAGCTATCCCTCAGATAAAAAAACTTGTCAAGAAGGTGCTTTTATATTCTCCCTAAAATAAGCAAATTCAACATCTCATACCTGCCTTGTAAATTTAAAAATGAGGAAGATTTCTCACAGAAATGTGAGAACAGCTTGTTTTCATAGTGCTTTTGTCTTGGAAAAGTTTATCCATGCCTTTGTCATCTAAAAAATAATACATTTTTCTATAATGTCAGGGAGAGCTTCAGGAATCTGGGCATGACAAGCACAGTACAAATTCATAAGGGTGTGCAATCCACATTTTCAAGAGATTATTGATTTGAGAGTACTTTTGTCCCTAAGCGGCAAGTTTGCCACTGCAAGGGAAGAGGCAGGCCTGGCAACATGACTCCACATTTTCTGTACAAGCAGCAACAGTAGTCCAGGGTCTGCTCCATGGCACAGCTCATGAGAATAAGGCCAGCAGTATGAAACAATGTCTTTCAGTTTTATGTTCACACAGAAGCTCAGAGGACACGATGATGCCAAGCACTTGAAAAACTATTTAGCTCTTTTCCAGCACCCCATGATCTCCAATTCCAAGTTTGCAAGGCTGATGTTTAATTTAATTTATTAAGTTTAGCTACATACTCTCAATGTAAAAATCATGTTTGGGGGAGGGACAACCAAACTGTATACATGGCTTCTGCAAGCACTTAGATGTGCCTGTAAGACCACAGGCTGGTCCTGTCACTGTAAGCAAAATAATCCACAGGCAATGCCTTTCCAACAGCCTTAGGCAGGAAGTAGAACCTGCCATAGCTAATTGTGAGAAACCCATTTTAAGAATACAAGTGCTACAACCCTGCTCACAAAACCCCTGCCTTCCTGCATTTCCACAACTGTCACGAGATGCTGAAAACCCCTCTGAAAAGTGAAGAGAGCACAGCTCTTCCCACAAGCTGTAATTCCTATGTGTAACAGGACTTGATCAGAGCTGCTGACCACGGCCACCCTTCCATATAGCAGAGCATTTGGTTTTAAGGCAATTTGTGCTGGATCAAATCCATAAGCAAAGCGCTGAGCTATGGTAAATTCATTCCACACAAGCATGTTCTGAAAGAAAAAAAAAATCGAAGGGGTATCTCATTTCTAGCATATTTTATGCCAGATTAGGTATTGTCTTTCCTCCCACAGCTGGCACAATCCCAACATAAATTCCACACTGTGTTCTGCTTAATTTGATACTTGATCCAGATCGTATTTGTGCTGCTTTGTGACTTGGTATTAATGAATGAGATCAGATTTAGGAAGATTTTTACCATCCTAAGGTCAATCAGGGTAATTATGATCACTCATTTCTTTTTATTCCTGCATTACAGAGATCATTTCTGCTAAAGCAATGCAGGCCCACAAATTTAAAATGCTTAACAGCCATAGTTCAAGTCCTCTCCCAGTAATCTTCAGAGATTATTGAATTTCACAAATTACAAAAACCATAGCATCAGAACTGCAAGTTTTGTAAGCTATTTTTTCTTTAGTCTTCAGTTTATCCCTTCATCTAATGGGGATACCCATCCAAGCACAAATGAAGGAAAATAGCAGCTCTATAAAAATAATGACTGCAACCAAGTTCAGAGTGATTATTCATTAATATGCCACTGATAACTTGCAGCAGTGCTGTGTGGAGAAGGTTTATGCTGATTTTCCTCTAACAAGGTCTTCTGTCACTGCTACCCTCTCCTCTGGGAGCTGTGCACATGTGCTTAGACTGGCAGGTTACTCTTCCCCAGTCAGGGTCATTCCCAGAAATCCCTGCATCCCAAATGAAGGGTAACTTGTTCCAGCTCACTGCCTGCTCTCCAGATTTATCCTTGGCCTAGTCCTGCACTGAGTGGTGCCTTCCCCTGCAAGGATTTCCTCTGATAACAAATCCCAGACTTGCAGAATCACAAGACATCAGGAATTATCCTTCCGAGACCCACATTAGGTCAGGAGTTTCATTCATACATACGTATCTATTCCTATGCAAGAGTTCAACGAAATGGTTTACTCAAAATAGTTCAATCAAATAAAAAGATTTTAAAATTAGGCATTTGCTCTTTAGCATAGCAAGAATCATACCTCTAGGTTCAAAGTTCTCACTTTGGCTACATTAGCACTGACTTCTACTTAATTAGCACTGACTTCAACTTAATGTGTTGTTAATGCATGGAATTCGTATATGGCAATGAATAAATGACTGAACTGTATTTTTATTGTCTTATATCTCAACTTGTAAGGTGGACTTGGATATAAGTTATTCATCCAGTGATCTGCAAGAGCTAGCAATCATCCATAACCTTTTCACTATAGCAACTAGAAGATTTATATAACAGAGAGTAGTACATCAAATCTGATAGTTTTATGATTGTATTGAGCTATTAATCAAAACAGTTTCTCAAAGACCTAGACTTGTTCTATTTTTGTTTAGAGTTGGTTTCAGATATGGTAAGTTAGAAATATGTAACATTTACAGCTTGTCTTCACGGCAGATAAATAATTGAAATACTCATTTCTGATGTGCCATCTCCATATCCGTAAAGAAAAATTCTAAAAGAAGCTTACACTAAAGCTAAGAGAGTCGAACAAAACATAGATGTATACATAGTGCTTACTAAACCAATGAGCCACAATGACCCCAAATTAAACCAACTTACTAATGCATGTGTCTCCAAAACGGCCACAGAACTTATTCATTACTGTAAATCTCTGCCACTGCAGGACAGATTTTTCACATGAGATGTTCAATTAATAATTTGATATCCAGTGAGTATAGCATGGGGTGAGGTTATTTATTTACGCAAGGAGAGGTATCAGTGTTTTACTTCTATTAAAAAATATAAATAAACACACCCAAACCAAACAAACATCTCTAACTAACTTATTCAACTCATTTTCTTTCAAACATTTTTGGTCAATTATGACAATGTTCTCAACTACTGTGTAACACTGCCACCAAACAGGCAGGGGTTTCAGCACAGAACGGCCTGAGTATTCATGCAACCATGCCTAGTGGAGGCATCTAAGCATTAAAGTAAGAACTTCAGTCATGCCCCCAACACCAAACTTGAGAATGAAACAATAAAGTTGACCGCAAAGCACCCAAAGCAACCCAGCAAGCTCCCTTGACCCTATATTTGCTGAAGGAATATACATCAGAGTAGTAAGGAAGAACTGAATTGCTGGACCTAGAGTGAATTTCTCAACCGTCCTGTGGATCCCAGAACATCAGCATTCATGGTCTCCACCCCTCAACATATGGCAGTGACAGAAGTTGGCAGGAAGTCCTGGGACTATTTCACTCCTTGAGACCAGACTACTTGCCAAAGGGAAGTGCTACAACCACCAGAAGGCTGTTCAGACACACTGAAAAAGCAAGTAAACCTATTTGAGGAAGACTACATAGGTGCTGGTTTACCTAGTGCTTGTTATTTGTCTTGAACTCCTATCTTCAGTTTCACTACCCACATTGTGGTTACAAAACTGTTAAGTAAAAAGACAATGCACACAAGATAATTGCCCTCAGGCAGTTGGTTTGTTTCAGAAATAATGTACCTAAAACATACATTGAACTGCAATCTTGTAAGTCAGTGGCAGCCGAACTTCTACTGAAGGCTAATACATTACACACAAACTCATTAAACAAATACATAACTTGTCAGATTTCCAGCCATTACTTACCATTGAACAAAGGTAAACAATACCTTTTATTCATCCAGCTACTTGCATTAGAACAGAAGATAATGCCTCTTCACACTGGCTGCATTAAACAACCAAGATACATGTATGTGCAAATGCAAATAGAAGAACACAAAGATGTAAATATGCACTCCAAGTACACATCCAGAGTTGAAAAATTCCTCACTTAGAAGGCCAGAGGGGCATCTGAGAGTTTCTAACCTGACAACCTTCACAAAACAGAATGCTGATTCTCAACCCACATGCATTTTATTCCTAACTTTAAAGTGCTGTACATACTTGTATGCCACCGATACATTCCAAAGTTTGCTCAGCTAATACAGCATCACCTAACTTCCAGAGAGACATGTGTCTTATGGTCTATACTAAAGATGCATGTGTGGTGTGCCAGTTTCATGATGCGCCTTGCTGGTAACACATCATCAGTGATGAGGATGATGCTGCAGAAGAAAGCAGCAATATGGCACACCAGCACAGCTATGACATCTTCTAAGGGAGAACTGTAGCAATAAGTGCCTGGGGTTCGCCTTCAAGAACAGCTTGCTTCTGGGTCCCTTCCTTTTCTCTATACTATTTTCAGGTTTACATCATATTATAGTAATGTTTAGGAACCATGGGCAAAGAGAAGGACCCTTCTGTTCCATGCACTGCACAGTCCCAGAACTAAAACTCCCCCAAGCAGCTTGTCTGCACCAATCTGCCCATCATTTTCAGAACAAATAGAAAAATCTTCCTGTACAGACCTGGCAGCAACAGCACTCTTCCCTTAAATCACCTGTGCTTCAGCCTCAACTCCTTCCCTTGTTCCCTCTGTTTGTTCTGACCAAGCAGTCCTATGCTCTGAGCGGTTTTGGACGTAGGAACCAGACTGAAAGAGAGCCACCCTTGAGAAAACTCCTATCCAATTCAGGCATCTCACCATAGCTCTGCTGTCTTAATAATGTCAGATTTCCCATGCCCAAATAAAACCTTTTCTGACAGTATTCCTAATTGACTTCAGTTGACAAAAGAGACTATCTCCTCAGCTTTCCCAGGGAACTGCATTTGCCTTCAAAAATACAAATCTTACTAAAGATTCCAAATCCTGGAGAAAGAAAGAGTTCTCAGGATATTTAATGAGGGAGTCAAACAGGATAGTAGCCCCAAGGAGTACAGGTCTCAGCAAATGGACTAGAATAAGGTCTTCAAAGCAGCAACACCACATAAAATTCCCAGAAGGCTCTTCTGCTGGTAAAAGGATTCTGCACACTTAGAATTCATGTTACACTTAATTAGAATCTCTGGGAGAAAAGACCTCTTTGGAGGTAATTATACCTCCAAAGAGGTATAGTTATAGGAGGCAGTTATAACAATTATTTATCATCTGTATTTCTGGAAGATAAATCGGGGACATCATTCTTGGAGCCATTCAGCAAATATAATGAGCAGTCAAGTTCTGCTAAACAGCAAAGAAAGGCTCTGAAGGGTTTGCTCTCACTCTGATCACCTCCACTCAGTCAGCATTACTGATGTATAACCAGCTGAGTAATTCCACAAGACAACTGTTATTTCAGGATCTCTACCTATTGCCTTGCTTGAGTGCCG
>NW_008671078.1:168429-172619 GCF_000695815.1 Acanthisitta chloris
TTCATGCCATACAGCACACAGAATCTGTATTGCCTCGTGGCCACAGGCCAATGCCACGAGCCTGATGACAGATGTCCTGATGCTGTCAAACCTCAGCTGGTATGTCATGGAGCACTGAAAGTTATCAATGTGCCAAAATCCTGCTTCATGTGCATTGGAAAAATATCCTATAGACAATGCTCTTGGGAGCCATCTACTGGCAATTAGGAATTAGCCGTTTGCATGTCTGCAGAGAAACTGGAGAACCACTTTCAACTCCACCATCTCAGGGCACCTCCTAAACTCCTGCATTCATCACTGGAATCTTTTGAGGGATCATCTGTAAGCTAGTTATTTAACCGTAGCTGAAAATTATATCCCTATTTAATAGTTATTCCTAGCACTTCACATGCTCAGCATGCTACCTAAATGTTACCTTCTTTCCTAACAAGCTTGGACCCTAAAAGAAGGAAAGAACAGTAGAAGTTGTGTTATTTTCATGTTAAATGCAAAGTCCTAATAAGGACACTTGGGACAAGTAGGAATAAAATCCAGGCCACACAGCAAATTGAAGTGTCATGATTTGAAGACTCAACTCCATGACTGGAAACACTAGGTAAACAAGTCAAATAAATTCCCAGGAGCTAGATGGGACGAGGGTATCTAGAGGTTGCACTGGAACATCACCACAGGGACAAGAATGTGAGATGCACGTGGACAATGACTCAGTGGAGAGCTGGTCTTCCCCTACCACAGCATGGCTGTGTGAACATACCCCCTTGGGCTACTGCAGATACATTGCAGGTGGCAAACTAGGAGAGACCAGATGACAATTACGCTGCATCTCATGCTTGAATGGTTTAAATTGCTTACCTACTAAGTGCAGGTCCAAAGGCAAGGAAAGGCTCCCAGTAGTATTGTTGAAAGGTCTGAGGGGCAATTAGAGGAAAAAAATATACATGTTCAGAAAAAAGGAGTTACCTTTCCAGGACAGAAGCATTTTCTGGCACTGGGATTCACTCACAACACACATGAGCTCCCAAGCCTGAGGGCACAACCCTGTTACATCCATGTTATACAGAGGACAGACCTGCAGGCAAGCGTAATTCACCCAAAACGCAGGGAAGAGTATGGCCAGTACATCCAGGTCGCTACCCTCAATGCCTGGGATTTCAGGTGGAGGTTGAACATGTGCTTCAAATGGGAGTCCTGGCACCTATCAACTCATGCTGTAACTGTGTGGTTAACCAGCAGATTAAAGAAAATGTCTTAGGCAGTCTCCCAGGACATAGAGTACAGCCAGATCAAAACTAATTCAGAAGTAACAAGGTCTTCCAGGAAGATCTCAAAACTAGTGCCTGGGGACTCACAACAGAGTACCAAGAAACCAGTAAAGAGGAAGTGATTCATGTTTATCCTACTAGATTTTGCATGGGAGAAGGTTTCCAGGACATTCCAAGAGCATAGTAGACACAACACAGGTGGGTACCAAAGTAGAAAAAAAAATATCCCCATATTTGTCATGTAGGGATATTGTGCTGAAAATGCATAAACAAAAGAATGGAGGTCAGAGCCCATGAAATAATGTCATTGCATTTCATATGTGCAACACTGATTACCCGGAAAGACATGAAGTTTGTTTACATATACACAGATTAAAAGGATCTCACTTGTCTAACCACCTGCTAGCTACAAAGAAGAAGATAGCAGCTTAAATGTCTATATCCTATTCCCATTGTGTTTCATACTTGGTTTTAGATTTAAAGGCAAATCATTTTAAAATTAGAAGTAGACCCAAAAAATATCATCAATGCTCAAGTTTCAGGCAGCCGTCATGAGAGCACCAACTCTGCATTAAGACCTAAAACACTGCCAATTTTCTGTGTCCTTTGTCAAGGTCTAGTTAGTTTCTTGGTGTGAAGTGGTACTGTTTCTCAGCCCAGCAGTAGTAATGGTCCACATGTTTGGGTTTTTTCTTCCTCCTCTCTCCGCACATCTTCTTCTGTGCCAACTTGTCTTTGTGAGGTTGTCTGGCATAATTCTCCATTCCTTTTAATGGTTTAAAAGAAAACATTTTTCATCAAATGAAAGCCCTTTGAACAGAAACTATTATGAAGGAGAGAAAAATATTTTTTTCTCCTTCTGAGTGACAGTTTTGTAGGGCACTAAATTAAATTTTTGAGGTGCCTAATATTGCTAAATTTAGAAAGCCAAGTAATAGCAGACTTACATGGGCCAAAGGATGATCTAAGGATGAGGAAAGCAATATATCTTTTTAACAATTGAAAGAGTTGGGAACGTTCCCACAGTGAGAACATGCTTAGCAAATTTGTCTGTGAGTGGGACACTAGGATGCATGGAATATTTCAGCTCCAGCAGTAATCCCGTGGCATTCCGTGCTGAAAACAGAGGTCAGCCTTAAGGGAATTATATTAGACATACAGTCAGACAAGGCAGGCACCTCAGGGAATATCTCATTGCATAAATATAAACACACCGGCTGCATGCACATTATTGCTTCTAAGATGCCACAGCTACACCTTGTCTTCTCTCTAACTGACTTTTAGAAAATCAGAATTTGATGCCATACTATTTTAAAATCTCGACAACTTTCCTTTCTGTGCAAACATCATTCCACATGCAAGTAAGCATGTAGCAGATGGGGTAACTATTCTCAAAACAAATCACAGTAGATGCAGCCAGGTTGGAAGTCTGCATTTAGGACTATGCTGCCTAGCCCTGTCACATAGGGAATACCATGTCAGATATTCTCAAAGGATGTAGAAATCTGCCTCCTCACCCTCTGGTTAGTAATGCTGGCCCATGGTCATTATCTGGCATGCTCTCCTTGCCTGTGTGGCTTGGGGAAGGCAAAAAAACACCTTAACTGTGGTTTATTGCTATGTGCAGGGAAAGGAGCAAGCACACACTCGCCAAGCAGTCAGGCACATGCTGACACCGATATAAGTAGCAGAGAAACAAAAGGCAATGTAGAAGCTTTTTTTTTGCTGTAACTTGTTTAAATCAATTTACTATTGCAGCTGGGGATCAGAAGGAAGAGTAATTGCTTAGAATTAGAGATGACCCTGACTCACAAACATCTAGATGCAAAATTTTCTGAAGCTTGCTCTGGAACCAAGACTAGGTCCTCAACCAGTGACTGCACTGTAGGCAGTGGAGCAATGAAACTGTTTTGGGTACAGTACAACAGGTTTCAGAAGATGAAGAAGGGTGGACTGGAGTCCAGAGAGAGTTTGTGGCCTGCTCTTCCAGGGCTTGTTATTTACCTCTCTGCCTTTTACTGGCAGGTGCACTACTGTTAACTAAATCAACACCAGCAGGCTGGTATAGTATGGCTGTCTGTCAGAACAGTCACATGACTGTGTGCTCACTTCCCCCATAATTGTGTTCCTCTTTGTACATCTGTTTACTTTTCCAGGTTGCAGAGCCATAGTTGAACTTTGGTCATTCAACTGACTCCATACATGTGAAAAATGGACATCTACACTGAATCCTGCCAATTTCCAAAATAGTTTTGTGAGGGAGATCCTCACAAGGTGCATTGGAGATGCCTAAGTTGGGTAACCAAATATGCTTGAGGTTCATGAGAGAGGGAGCACAGTTCCTCCAGCAGATGATTTGATGCCAGAGCCTGACTCACTGCCTCTCACCACTACCCAATGAGAGAGACCACCCTCCAAGTGTGATCACCCAATCTTGCATAACTCAAGTCCACTACTACAAGTCCCTCCCCAGCCTGGGCAGGTGGCAAGTGGTTCACCCACAGAGCTCTGAACAGACCAGCTCAGGATTCAAGATGGAAAATTCTGTGTGCAGGGCCCAGCTGTTTCAGTACAGTGTCTGAAAAGTACTTGCTTTTAAAAATACATAAATGCAATCCCACTGCAACTTTTTGGAGAGTCCAGCAAAGCTGTAAGTCTCCACCCTCAAGACATGTGTAAGGCTAGCTGACTTCCTGAGAGAGAGAAACACCACAGCCAAGTCCAGACTGGAGCATGTTCTGAGTTTTTTTCCATTCACAGTAGAGTGGCAACATACTGAAAAAGCAGCTTGAACCAGTTGTTGTTCTGGGATCCAGGGAGCACCACTCACACATACCTCGCTTTGGTTCCCCTCCCAACACAAGCTCTTATATTATGAAATCTAACCACAATTACTCTTTTATAAATAGTGCTGTGTCAAGATCCTGC
>NW_008671078.1:172630-178379 GCF_000695815.1 Acanthisitta chloris
AAAAGAACATTTATAACTAGTCTTGCTCATTTTGAGCACAACCACAGAGCAGGAGTGAGAACTGATTTATAGCAACCAAGGAATTGATACAGCTAGAATAATTCCAGACTGATGAAGGACCTCAGCTGCAAATTGCTACTGTTTTGTCCACTCTGTCTTAAAAACTACTAGTTTCCAAAAATGTAGCTTTTGCAGAGACAGATTCTGAGGAGCAGGTTATCATGTCCTTACATATATTCTTAGCAAGATTTAGTATACACACACAAATTCAGCTTGGATTTCAAACCGTAACTCAACTTACCAGAACACTGGACAGTGAACACTGGGAATTTAACAACAGCTCATTGATTGTATGCTTCCTTTATTTATTTTTTGCTTGTTTTTTGTTGTAGTTTCTTTGTTTGCTTGGAGGGTTTTTTTGTTTGTTTTGTTTTGTTTGTGGGTTATTTTTTTGGTATAAGTTACAATACATTCGTTGCATATATCATTACAAAAGAAGTTGGAGCCTGGACACTTGCAGCTTATTCTTGGCTGTGTAATTGCCTTATCCTGGGTGAGCTACCCTATTGTCCCAAGCTGAGCTACTTCTAAAACAGATGTCCTACATACCTGTTTCGGAAGATGTTGTGAATTAAGGTCTCCAAGTGCTTTGAGATCCTGAGAAGAAGGGCAATGTACCAAGTATAAACTATTTAATAATTGGGAGCCAGAAACAGAAGGGTAAACTAATTGCAAGAGTGCACAGACACTTGTAAGAAAGGACAAGCAGGAAATACAAAAACAGAGCTTGGGCTTAGCAAGCTCTGTATTGCTTAGTGATCTGTACCACTGAATATCTAAGACAGCAGTCTCAGTTTTGGGCAGAGCACTAGTTTGCCGGCAAACAGCAATGAGGTACAGCTGTTCATCAGGCCAGGAAATCCAAAGGAGGATTCTTGCCAGGGATCTTGGGGTTTTATGAGGCACTCAGTGGTGACAGCATCTCTGGACGCTGAAAACATATGGAAACCTGCAGACATGTGACTGCACTGAACAAAAGAGAGATGGTTTTACTTCTGAACTCTCTGAGCCTCCAGACAAAAGGCTGTGCAAGTGTTCCAGCAAGATATCCCAGACCAAATACATTCAATTCATTGGAACAGACAGTAACATTTTAAGTTACTTTCACAGAATGTACCTAATTATGTCATCACAAACTATAAAGGCTGTAAGAACACATGCTAGAGCCAATATCTTGACATCATGCACACATGCTTAATGTCTTACTAAATCTTACAAGTGCGAGAATAACATCTTTGTTTAACAACAAAGAAGCAATGCTGGGTTTACTTGTCTTAATCACCTTATGTATAAGATTATTTTTTCTAGAAATCCCTGCTCATATGAATGAGTGTTTGCTGCAATGTCACTACAGCAGTGCTATCTTCCACTTGTTGCTTATTTTTCCTTTTCCTAGAAGAATGTGCTTCACAGACACTAGATCAGGTATAGTCTCTATTTTCCTGTTTCTATTCACGTAAAAATAAGACTATGATTAACTGAAAGGGTGTATCATCCCCAAAATAACTACACCAGTAACAACTAGCCAATACTTACAGTTGCTTCTGTGAGGAGTTAAGCAAGCAAAGCCAATAAACAGGAGCAATCTGAATGTTAGGAAATATTTGTAGAAATCAGATTTGTGACTTGAAATTGTAAATATCTGCACCCAAATCCTGATTCCAGCCATGAGTTTAATCCAATCAAAGTAACCAACACAGTTCAAATTTTTTATCTCATGTAGTCATAACAAGCTGCTTGAGGACAATCTACAGATCAAGACAGTTTCAAATGATGAATAAATTCATTAAAATCCTACACTGTTTAGAGATCATTTAAACACAGGGAAATTAGGCTTAAAAACATCTAATATACTATATTTAAATACTATATTTGAAGATAATCTTGATGTTAAAATGGTAATATGATTTAATAAAATACTTGAAAAATATGAGCATGAGAAACATAGTCAATCTAAACAATGTTCCAATATGCACATTTATCTCCTACACTAACATCTCCATGTCTTACCAGATCTCTAACTCTTAGAAGCATTCACCCATTTCCATGTTTTAACATATCTGGCTTGTAGACAAACTCCAAATATTCAGTCCAGAGTTAAATGTTAATGTCTGCTGCATATAGGGTTTGAGCAGCACAGAAGCCTTAATCATCAGGACAAATAATTTAGGGCAGACCCTTAGTATTTAAACCCATCATCCCTGCAAATCTCACCATATTTATCAGCATCATGATTAATGGATGAGTGGTTTTCCCTTGCCAGTGTAAAAGATAGGGTCTAAACTCAATGGGCAGATGAAGAGATTATACATCACATTTTACGGTCTTCTCCATCATATCAGATAGGTCGCTGACCTCTGAGAATCTGCTACAAGTAGGGTAGGTGCAAGCACCAGAAAGCTTGCTGTGTTTTATAAATAGAAGGGGCCTGAGGTAAATCCCCCTCTTAGATATGTCCCTCAGGAATGACAAAGTACTAAACAACCTAGTGATGTGAAGAAATACTTGGAGAACAGAATTTCAGACCACATTTGGAAAACGATCCCAAGAAGTGAAGAAGAATGTTCAAGAGAAATATTTATGGCAAATATGAGCTACAGCCAATAACAGAAGGTACCTTCTAGACTATAAGATGTCAAAGGAAAGGATAGATTTTCAGTCTCAAACCTGTCTCTAGGCTTACCAAGCTATCAAATAAGACACGCTATAAAGTACATGCCTCCTGTAAGGCAGATAAAGCAAAAAGGTCTTGGCAGAGCAATGAGGCACAGACATGCACAATGAGACATGCCCCAAGGGAAGCAGCAAAACCAAAATTGTCTCTTCTTGAATCCCCAGCTGTCCAGCCTCCAGGCACTCACCTCTACAACCTTTAGGCACAGCAACAAATGGAAGGTGACAGCTATACTCTTCCTATTCATACCCTTCCTTTAACATTGGGAGCACACGGCAAGAAACTTGGGCCAAAACAGCAGTCACTGCGGATGAATACTGCAATTCTCTTGGATCTCATGACGGCAGTGCTACAGTAGTCTCTGTGGCTACATACTTCTCAAGACTCATCTTTGCTTCCTACCGTGCTCAATTTTCCCCACACTCTACGCTGCCTGTTATGTATTTAACTCACCTAACAGGCAGGTTTCAGGGTTTTACGCTTTTTCTCCATACTTACTTGACATGGTGTACTGACCTCAGTCCAGCTAATGCACACTGTCTTGTCCAAGAAGCTCAGAAGTCTCCACAGCAATTATGTTGTCAGCTGTCTTAACCATCTCAAGCAATGAGCTCTGAGGACTTTCTGACTAAGCACATCCTTCCTCCTATTCCTTTTTCACCCTCTAGATTAGAGATCATGGCAACACAGGGATATTGTAAAGCACATTATGCCTTCAGCAGGCTCTCAAGGAATCTTACAGCAGCAAGTTCCTGGCTTCCCTGGTCATGCTCAGATGGCTCTGCATATGAATGCAAGAAGAATCAATTACAAATTGCTATTTGTCATCATAAACTCCACAGGACAGATCACAAAAACGTTTCTGAAATATTTCAATTTTGAATTTGAAGCCTTAAACAAAAAAAAATCTATTCTGAACCGATTTAACATACCAGATTATTTAATCTATTACAAGCTAAAAAAGCACTCAGGAATTGTTTTTGTTGCATATGATTAAATGTTTGTCTGATTATAATTACTACTTCTGATCCTTCACAGGCTTAATTTGGTTTTGATATGTCTTAGTCCCAACCTAATTTAACCAAGATACTTTGATTTGGAATACACTACAACAACCAAGAGTCTAGCCCTCAGAGTTTTAGTTCTGTTCCTGGTGGTATCCTGCACAAATGTGTGATAGACTCTTCTCCTCCTTCCTCACTTACCAATAATGACACAACATGCCATAACTATGCGTATATTTTCAAAAGTACAACAGAGAACAGAGAAAACTTGATACCAGTTCATACACCTTGAAATAACATATATACCAGCACAGTATACTATCTGAACTACAGTATGTGCGATCAGAAGAACTCTGATGCTGTACACAAGGCTCATGAAAATTGTCTCTCAATTTTAACATCAAAAACTACAAGTGAACATCTGCTTCAGTATTCAATCAAGCAGGAAATTTTATTACTTATTATATAGTCTAAAGAGTAGTTGTAAATGCATAAAACTAGCCAATGCACTTTGTATCATATTCTATAATAAAAGAGCTGGCAGCCTTTTGGCTTAGGATATGTCTACACTGTGTAGGAAAGATCAGGACAGAGGTCCTTGCAGGTAAATGAGTTCTGAAACTGGAATTGTGACAGCCAGATCTCACTGAACCACACATGCACTAGACAGGCCAATTCATGCAGGAGAAAGGTCTAAGGAGCTGTTGCTCTGACTCTTAACTGCCTGCATCACCTCACTGGCAGGGTTCTCTTGGACATCTGTAACCACAGACATGTCACATCAGGATGACCTGGATCCAGCAAATCAAGCCCTTGGCAGAATTCTCAGACACTTCTGGGCGAGAGGATGAAAGAGGTTTTCAGAAAGCTACAGCCTGTGAGATCTGAAATGAATGTGAAAGTGGGAATGGCACTGGACATTAGCAACAGGGACAAAAGATTGCTCTGATGCATTAGAGTCCAACTGTCCAATTAGGAAACTATTTGTACGCTTTTATTGGCTAACATCACTTCACCAACTACATGGACAATTAGAAAATGTGCACAAAATGTGCTCTAGCTAGAACCCCCTTGTTTGCATATGAAATAAAATCAGCACTTGATTTCCTACTTCAGAAGTAGTTCAACCGGACAGAAGAAACTGCCTACTTGCAAGTAATCTTTCAACTGCTAATCCCAGCACCATTCTGCAAGTGGGATACTCCCCTTAATTCCAGCAATGTAGTTAACTGGGAGGCCTGGGTCCATTAATGCATGTGCACAAAAGAAAAATGTTTCGGTTATTTGTCATTTTTACTAGAATAAGCATCTTTTAGGGGAAAAAAAAAAAGACTGAAATCAAGGCAAAACAGCTTTTCATGTGAGCAACAGAACAACGTCATCAGCTATCCCAGAGAGTGCATTTGTGTGCTGTCCCATAGGGTTTAAAATTCCTGACCTGTAGAAGGAGGGAAGTCTGCATTCCCTCCTCATTGTCATCCTTATCTGCCCTCTCTGCATAAGTAGGCACACTTAAAGCCACTTTAAAGGAAATATGCTTAGAACTCAATGGATGTCCCTTTTGGCACTGAAGGTATACTTTATTGTATAGTAATACTTTATAGTATAGTACAGTACACTGTAGCAAAATAAAAAGCAATAAAAACCTTACTGAACTTTCCCAAGCCTTTGCTGTGAGAAACAGTAGGTTAAGGAATTACAATACTGAGAAGATTTTGCTTTGGAGTTTTTTTTATCTGAGTGTCTCTTAACTATGTGACTGTCATGGACACCTAGACACACACCTCAGTGGACAATAGACAAAGAGAGGACCATGACATTTACTGTTATGGTGTAGCAGAAGAAGCTGACATGTAAGTCACCTACCTGATCTTGCAGGCAGGTAGAACTCTTGCATATACATTATACCTGCAATATCCTTGCTTTCTCATTCACAAGGACAGAAGGGGAAGAAAAAATATGTCTGTCTTCTGTCCTTACAGAGAAAGCTCTGACTGAAGTCCGAGTTTCA
>NW_008671078.1:178410-192410 GCF_000695815.1 Acanthisitta chloris
GAGCACTTTCTAACCTCATAGTATCCTTCATTAAATGAAGTATGGAGAAACGTAGCAACTTATACCAGGCAGAATAAAGTTGCAACCTGCACTGATAATGTCTCTGTAATTCATGCTGCTTAAATCATTAGTTATGTAGGATCTGGCAAGTCAATGAGCCTTGCTCAAATTACAGAATCTCATTAATTCTGCCTTTTATGAGTCTTTTTCTACCTAGTTTGAGCACATTTGGCCCACGTTCACAGTCCAGGAGCTAGCAGAACCATCTCTCAAAGAAATAAATGTTCAGAGCACAAAACCTGCCTGGTAATCCTGTTTTTCTGATATTTGCCTACTTCCACAGTGAACCCTAGCTCAAAAGAAGATTATCAGAAACAAAAAAAGACACGAAGAAATAGAACTGGGAGCTCATGGACATGTATGAAATCCTGAAGAACATGAGTTGTTTCTTTCAAAGGCAGCACACCCTAACAGGTACAGCCCTACTACCAAGTCCACTTCTAGACTACTCAGGGGTCTCCAGCATTTCCTTTCCCTGGGTATGTTCAGTTTCCCACCTATAAATGGGGAAAGGGATGGTGGAAATTTTTCATTTCCACCAAAGAGATAGAAACTGGGTACCACTGACTAAAGCCCATTTGCTTTCAAAATCTGTACATTCTCTTGTTAAGCTCTTTAGGTCACAGCTACTGAGCTTTATTTTATGCGCTGCACTGCTATTCCAAGCAAAGCAACAGTTCTGTATGATGCTCTTTTACTAACAGGACTGGACAGAAAAATGCCTGAGGTAAGAACACTAGATGTTATTCAGGCATGGAGAACAAGTGCCTTTCCAGGGTTTCCCTCAAGAATAAGCCTCTGGAGCACTCATGCACCTGGCTTTGCCAGGGAGGTGTGGCACTATGGGTGTTTTTCATGCCTTAAAAGTGAGTCATAACTTCAGCCCACAGAAGCAAACCTAATGAAAGGTGAGATTTTTCTTTTCCTTGCCACCCTTTGACATGTTTCTATGAAGATGCCTGATTACTGGAACAACAAGTACAGCCAGTGAGCACCCTCTATTGCTGTCCAACTAACAAGAGGGGCTTATGCCAACATACACTTTGCTCACATGCACTTCTCCTCAGTGAACCTGGATAATGTTTTGCAAATAAATAAACACACCAAAAACATTCAGTCTTCATGGTGAGTAAGAGTAGGGGAAGCCACTGGAGACATAAATACTGACACACAGAATCTTTCTCGTGATATACCTGTTCTAACTCCTGCCACTGGCCTGAGCCATGTACCAAGTGTCTTAGAAAAAGAAACAAGAAAAACAGTTAAAGGTAAGATTTGGGATATGCCACCCTTTAGAAGTGCTTTTTTGTTGTGATCACTGTAAGCTGAACCCTAAAGCTCGAGGTTAGTATGTCCACCCAACATGTTTGTTAGCATTAACTCCTGTATTTCTGGATATTCTGGATATTTATACAAAAAAGTTCAATCCCTTGTTTAATCCTGCTAAATCCTCTGACCACAGCAATGCCTTATGGCAACCATTTTCACAGTCAAATCACATCCATAGTCAGGGACTTCAGAGCTTGCAGGTTTGCTGCCATGGAGCTGGTTAACATAGCAGATCTGCAGGCCTCAGAAGGCTCAGCACTAGCAAGGACTCTCCAGACATGCTACTACAGAACTCTATAACCACATGCCAGTACCATTTATAAAAAGATTCAGTACCTGGACAGCTTGTGAGGGAGTCTATACTCTACCAGCATGCTGCCTGCACTGACATTATAAAACAAATAAACCAAGCATAGATCAACATTATTTATGATAGCTTGAGAAATGTCAGGCCATTGCAAACTTCCAGAGTCTCACTCTAAATCTGCAGAGGCTGACTATTAAAAGAAGTCCATGAACAAATCCATGCTATAGACAATTCTCTCAATATATTAAAAAATAAAAACAAAAAATCACATACTTGGCTTCATCAAGGAGGATGAAAAATTCTGTATAAATTGAAGAGAGAAACAAAAGTAATACTTTTGGCAAATAATTTGTGACATGACATACTTAAAAAGCCATCAGTGCAATATCTGAACTGAATCTGCCATACAGAATTAAGACACCTTAGACTACATGAACATAAGTATTTCTGCAGGCTTTGGTGCTCTGCAAGGTCTCAGAGAAAACTGAAAATTAATAAATCTGGATGAAAATAAAAGATAAAGTAGAAAAAAAGAAAAGGAAATAATATCATTATAGATTATATTTTAAAGTCTTGTGAAATTGAGACCAATTTCAAGGTATCATGATAGAACTGGGAGAGCACAGAAAGCGAAAACTCATGAGCTCTGAACACTTGGATTTGGCAGTCCTGGACAATTCCACAGGCTTTCACCTCATTATGGGACTGAAATCAAAATCAACCTCCTTTCTATAAAAACCTTTCACAGACTTAATCTTGCCAACCTGTGAACTCCGGCCCCTGTATTCAATGAGCACTGGCTTTCTTTCCATCCTTTCACTCATTCTTGCCTTTATCTCCCACAACTCCCTACACCTGCTCTGTGATTCACCAATCCACCCACACAAACAAAACTCAACAGCAGCAACAAAAAGAAAACTCCTACTCCCACAAAATCTCTTTTCTCCACCTTATTTTCCCCTTGATTGTTCACTATTTGCATTGGTATCTCTGCTGATGTCCTGACTGCAAAAGGCTACTCAGACAAGGCAACACGAAGCACCTCAGTTCCACTTTCTATTTCCTACTCAATTTAATTACCTCTACACCTATACCAGACTGCATATGCCATCCTATTTATCCCTGGAGTGGTGGTGGATAATATGTGAGGGAGGTGTTACAAAATAAAGGGTATCATCCAGCTGTAATAGAAGGATTGGAAAAAGCCCAAACAAACCCAAACGCCAAAAACCACAAAAAGAAACCCAAACAAACATGATGCTAAGACTAGAGACTGCTAAGGTGAGAAAAAAGTATTATTTTAAAATAGATTTTAGTGCTTCCCAGAAACAGCATTGTATTATCTTCTCCCATTGACAAAACAGCACCTACAGTAATATTTTTGTAAGGGAGTAGTAAACTCTTGGTGGCTCTGCTTCAGAAACAGCATTACACTTTTAATCCTCCCTGAGCACACTTTTGTTTAGCAGTTTGATGCAGCCCTGGAAGAGCACAACAAGGACTAGATGCAGATCTACACATACACCACTTGAAAATAACTTCAAAAGTTTATTGATTTTGAAAGATGAGGCCAGATATTTCATGTGTTTCCCTATTCAAAACATTTCATTGCAAAGGTTCTTTTATGACAGCACTATAGGGATTAAACATATTTATATTTGAGGCGACATGTTTTGACTCAAAGGAAGACCTGCACCAACATCACACCTGTAGACACCTGGAGGACAGAAAAACCACCATAAATGTAAAAAGCTGTAACCTTTCCTTTGGCTGCTTACAGTGGGAAGCAAATAGACAGCAACTCCAGGTGCATGTTCATCACATATGGGATACTTGCATCAGGTGGAGAGGGAGAGCATTTCCTCAAAAGAAACAGGGTATAGTAGGTGGTAGTAAGAATCCTACCCAGATTAGATCCAGATCCTAAAGGAATTCAGCAGAAAACCTGCATTTCATGGAATTATCCTTCTGGTAATGAGGAGACAGAGGAATGCCAAAACACAGGTTGTTGCAAAGGACACTGACTTCTTTTACTTGCTCTGTGAGGTTTTGCTCGTTTGCTCTGCCTGCTCATAAATCCATCAGTTGAAAATCAGACCTTTCAACAGCTCATTATCCCCTCTGACTTCGCCTTTTTTGCGGTGTGCTTTTTTGACCTTTCACTGTAAAATCTACTGTGGTTTGTGCCACAACTCAGAGGTTTTGTCCTTCAGAGCACACATCTCGAGATAATATCCTCAGTCTCAAGGAGTCTGAGGTAAAACCTTCGATTTGATCATCAGTGCTGTTATATGACTTCCACATGCAGACCAGTTCAGTGTAAGCATAATAAAATAGAAATATTCAATAAATATAACTACAGGGGTCATTTTGTTGCATGGAAGCTCATATTCACAAAGGACCAGTTATCACAAGTCTGAACAAGATCCTCCACGTCCAACTCCTCAAGCAGAAAACAAAAATAAGTCTATAGTTCAGTCTATGATTCAGCTCTGCCCTGAGTTTGGTTTATCCAAAATTTCTTCTTATCATCGCAGTTGCAACACTATTCTGCACATATACAGTTGCGGAGGTGTATATACCACTAGAGATGAGGTATCAAGGGAAAAAAAAGGGCCATTTATTCTTTGCATCTCTCCAAGCAAAAGCAAATTGTCATTAACTGCCAAACACCATGTAAATTTTTGGCCAAAAATAGCTCAATTGCTGCATTATGTGTTGGCCCATCTTATCTAAGCCCCATGAAACAAACTCCTTGCTAGTTTGGTTTTTTCCTCTATTGGAATTATTTATTTTATTTGCCATTCTTAAAAAAAAAAAAAAAAAAAGCTAATACCCATACAAACAACCCAGATACACTCCCTTAAACCACCAACAAATCATTAACTGAGCTCCGAGTTAATAGCTTAAGAATATAAAGTATAATATATTGTAACAGCAGTGATAGAAAAAATAAGATTTAAAGAGCATGGAACTATTACAAGTAGTTTTGAGAGAGCTCAATGTGAAATCAACCAGAAAATGATCATTCCACGACTATAAATACAAAGTACTAAAAGCAAAACAAAGTCTCTAGCTTTGTGAAAAAAAATCCATAAATTAAAAAAAACACCCCACAAACCATTTTAGGGGAAAGTATTTAATGCAGCTATAAAATAGAGACTCTGTTTTCTTTATATTAAGAGTAGCTTTGATTGAGTCTGTAGAATTAAACACTAATGTTATTGTAAGTAAAACACAAGGATCTGGAATTTGTGTTTGGCGTGTAATCAAGAAATAAGTGAGTCACAAAGTCGAAGGATGTGATATGCCTTTATATGGCTTAGTTAGGGTTACTTTTGAGGCACTGCAAAACAAAAGTATTCCTTATGTAAAGATACAAAAATCTTTACAAATATGCACAGAGAGCACACAATCTAATACCCTGTATATATGCACTCTCTTTTCAAGTACAGATTAACCTGTATAACACATTTGGGTTTTGGCAGGACATGTTTGATTGCTACAGCCGATTGACAGCATGTTCTCAACTACTTTGTAACAGACTGAAGGAATACATAACTGTATTTTACTTTTTTACAGCATTGTAGATGACCTACTGCAATTGATCATGCCTATAAAACAAACTGGCAATCAGAAAGCCCAGTTTTGCCAGCTCTGACAATTTCAGTTCAAAGTGTTGCAATATTTGATGCTTTGGTTAAAGTTTCAGCTCCCAAAAATTAGCAGTTATATGAGATCCAAAAGTTTTCTTTAAAACTAACAGTGGTGTAAAAAAAGAAAACCCTACAAAACACAAACAGACCAAAACCAACCAACCAACCAAATGCACGAGAAAAAAAATGATCATCACTTAAAATCATGACCCAATTAGCACCTTGAAACTCAAAAACGACAAAAAACCTTAAAAGAAAACATAAAGCTGCTTTATCATGTAATGTGCTTTGTTTTCCTGCATCTCACAGCATAAACCTTTTGGAGAATTAACTTAAGACCTTTTAAATATCTGGGACTGGCAGTACCAGAACCCCAACATGACATTAAATACCAGCCCAATGACTCTACCTAAAGACCTCACCATACACGATTTCCATTTCTTCTCTCTCCCTGTCAAAGCCAACAGAATCCAAGGTCTTCATAAGCTGAGCCACCACTTTATGCAGCTATCACTAATATATTAGCACAGCAGCAGCATCCAAATTCCAGTTTCCAGAGCCTCTGGGATAGGATTGGATTAAACTTCAAATACATAGTAGCTCTAGGTGCCATACCTTCATGGTAACAGTTCTGTCATTTGTTTAACTGCAGTGATAAACTGAGACATTACAGTTAATCTGAACAGTATAATCTCAATCTACTCAAAACTCTCTGCCTAGACTTCCCTGCTATATCTCCCATCAGAAGCCAATAAAGCAGACAGGACTCATGTAAGGAATCTATGTGACAAAACCTAGTTGTAACAAATCTCTGGCTAAAAAGAAAAAAAGGAAAAAAAGAAAATAGTGTAGCGCCTAACAGTCTAAACACATACAGTAGAGCAGTGGCAAGCAGAGGAAAAGTTATCTAAATGATGAAGCAGCCAGCCAGTGTAGCAAAGCCACTGCAATGCACCCACATCGACAGCTAAATGTCTGATCCTGGAATCACTGTGAGTTGGGTGCTTGATAACCCAAACCTAAGATGACTGGGGTTAAAATAAGGACAGCATTCACTATCAGCTGCATCAACATAACAGTGAAGACAGCAAAGAGAGAAAAGCCAAGAATCATTAAGTCACAGAGATGAAAGGAGAGCTGTAAGAGTAAACAAGCATCTTTGGTTTGTGTGGTGGACTTGCACTCCATCTTTCTAATGGAAAGATCTTTGAACTTGATACAAATAATAGACAAGCTGTGATGGCTCAGGAGAGCCGCAGCCAATCCAGCATACAACTGTACTGTAGCTGATCCATGTACCATTCCAAAATCTGCATTCCTTTTCCTTGCTAGCTATCCAACAGCATTTTATTTTTTCTGCAGGGAGAATCTAGTCTGCACCTGTTGTTACTAATTATAATTTAAAATAAAAAATGTAAAGGACAAGGATATATTGGTAGAAAGCCTACTGTTAAGACTTAATATCTAGTGTACGCATGTTAGTGCAAACTGATATGCACTAATACTCTACTGCATATTTGGTCACACTGTATGTGAACTTTATGAATCTAAGTGGTCTTGGAATGAGTCCATGAAATTAAATTGGTACCCCACAGGTTTGCAGAGAAGATTATTCTTAAGTAAGTGGTTTCTCTTTTTGGTTTAAGGATATACAAGTGGTCATATTATCACTGTAAGTAATGGTGTAGAGTATTCTGTAGGCAAAGAGTATTACTCCCTAGTTCATCAGCATGCCATGGTGAAAGACTGGAACAGAGGCTATTATCACATAAAGATCCAAACCTCTCACTGGGATACACCCAAATAGCCCCATACTGGGAGCTGTAGCACTTGGAAAAAAAATCAGAGAGAGGCACAGCTTTCTCCTGTGCCTTCACATAAGGACCTGCTTTACAAAAAATTGCTAACAGCACTAATAGAGAACCAAGGGCCTGCTGAGTACATTTTAACTGCTCTTCAATGCTTTGATCCTGAGCACTTCCTGCAGAAAAAAGGAGGAAGTATGCTGATAAGATGAATACATCTCACTACTCTCTATAACATAACCAAGAGGCAAGGGAGGATCCTGTGCCTTCACATAAGGACCTGCTTTACAAAAAATTGCTAACAGCACTAATAGAGAACCAAGGGCCTGCTGAGTACATTTTAACTGCTCTTCAATGCTTTGATCCTGAGCACTTCCTGCAGAAAAAAGGAGGAAGTATGCTGATAAGATGAATACATCTCACTACTCTCTATAACATAACCAAGAGGCAAGGGAGGAAAAAAAAACTGAGAGAACTAAATTCCCTTTGGCTGAGAGGTCTGGCACATATGATCTGAATTCAATCTCAACGGCAATTCATTTCAAGTAGCAGAGTGGCAGAGGTTGGAAGGGACCTCTGGAGATCATCTTGTCCAAACTCTCCACTCAATCAGGGTCACTTAGAGCCGGTTGCCCAGGACCACATCCAGATGACTTCTAAATATCTATAAGGAGAGAGATTCCACCATCTCCCAGGGCAATCTGGATCAGTGCTCAATCACCCTCACAGTAAGAAAAGTGTTTCCTGGCATTCAGAGGGAACCTCCAGTGTTTCGGTTTGTGCCTATTGCCTCCTGGCCTGTCACCGGGCATCACTGAAGATAGTCTGGCTCTGTCCTTTTTACCCCCTCTCTTCAGGTATTTACATACATCGATGTGATCCCCCTTGAGTCTTCTCTTCTCCAGTCTAACAGATGTCTCAACAAGCTTTCTTAAAGCTGGGTGTAGGCCAACAGACATTTCTGCTACGTACACACATACGTATTTGGAAGTAAACTGGGACCAATTCATTTGATATTTTATCCAACAAAACATGATCCTGACCCATACTGGGGACTTTGCTAGTTTATCTGCAGGACCTTTTGCAATTCAGTCTGCCAAGGATTATTTAATACAGTAGATACTGTGTGTTACGTTTAAATACGCTTAAAGGGAACAAATTAATCTGTTAGATTGCTTATGTGCAAATGTGCATATTACCATTTCAACACTAGTTCCACTTGCTGAAATTAGCAGAATATAAATACATGTCTTTCATGCAAAGTTATCCTGAAATATCTGTTAGTACATGGTAAAGAAGAGGTATCTCATGATAAAGTACGTACCAAAGACCTTGATAGCAGCATCCCTGGGACAAAAATGTTCATCTAGACACCTATGGCAAGAGAGAGTTTTCCATGTGAAAATATCTCCACTAAAAGCTGAATCTAAAACTTTGCTGGTGGAAGAGAAAAATCTAAGTACACAGTCTTTATGCTTGCAAAGATAATTTTCCAAATATGAGATACCATAACACTGGTTTCATGAATCATTGCTAATACCACTGCTTGCCTTTGCTCACAATTGTGCAGGCCTCTAAACCACAGAACTCAATCCCTCGTGGGCTGCCTCGTAACATTCTATCAGTGTTTCAAAAATACTATACAACTCTTCAGAAATGGTTGCCAGTTCTTTAAATGAAGTAAAACTCAAGCACGAATCTGGAAAGAGTCTATATTTAGAGTCTGATTACAGTTTAACCCTAGTAAACTTAAACCAATTTAGCAAGACATTTACAAATAAGTGCTCATTTCAGTTATGAGCAGGGATTTTTTTTCAGTGTGCCCTATGGCACCTTGAAGCAAATTTGAACTAAGAAAAAAATGGCCATTCCCAAACTAAACATCCACTCCCTGAATCCCAAATTTAAAGCTGATTACAGTTCCACTAATGTCATCATCTTATGGAGGCATGGCTTTCCTTCTGCCCCTTGCACTACACATCAGATGAATCGGTTCTTCTTTGTCTATGATTCCATAAATGCAGACATGTTACTACTTGAATTTACAAAAGCACCCAGTGCTAATAGATGTGGTTTTTTGTGTATCACTGGGAAAACGCTGCCTCTTCAGGCAAAGACAAACAGCACGAAAGATGTCCAGAGAAATCTAACAATGAATTTCTGTGGCAGTCTACAGACAAGCTCTGGACACGTTCCAAGCTTAGCAGAAATCTTGGAGCAATGAATTGGGCAGAATTGGACTCAGCTATTTACACCTCTTGGCTTCATCACCCATGATGGAGCTCTGTTTGTTCTCTGAGACCATTATGAGTATGACCTATTGCACATATAACTTTTAAAGCTGGCCTCACTACTCTTTCAAACTATATGCTGTGTAGAAAGCACCAGTGTTTTTCAGAAATCACCAGACCTCCCACAGGAAGAGCAACCCAAGTTCTGCATGACCAGAGCAGCCTTGGAGGTGAAGGATTAGCTTATACCAGTGCAGCTAATTCCACTCAGGGCTGGTACATCATCTTACTTAACCACAAGCACAGAAACACAGGACAGACAAGCATTTCAACACTTCTGGCTAGGGGATCTTGCCCTCAACACACATACTGATGCTTGTACATGGTCTCCTGGCTGTCTATACTCCTGTCCATCTGTTGGGATGGCATTACGCCAGCTAACAAGGTAGCATGCCAGCTTCACTTGCACAAATGTGCCAAATAAAGATAGGTTGTTTTGAATGCACTGCTTTCAGAAGACAGCAAGAGCCAGGTCCCCACTAAAGAAAAACAGCAAGAAGCTTCTGCACATCCCCAGCATTCCTACAGTTATTTTAGGTTTCATCTCCCCTTCATTTTCAATATTCAAAGCACCTTCCCAAACATGGAAATCTGAACAAAGTTGTTGAATATCAGAGATTGCCAGGCAAAGCAGGTGGTATTTTAACAGACTCACTAGTAAGACCATTGCATGCCTGCAGGAGGTCCTATCTCTCCTTCTATACACACCTCTAATAAACTTAGGTGAGAGCTTTCCCATCTCAATCTACACATTTCTTCACTGTTTTCTTCTTAATTGACTCTACTCCTTCGTATTTTAACAGCAGCTCTTCTCATAGAACAAAACTATGTTTTTGCAAAACACTGATTAGCCTCTTAAACAGGACCAGAGTTCTTGCTGCTGGAGTAAGTATATAGAAAACCCTTCACATCCAGAAATACTCATCTAACTCCCATTTTACCATGAGCTTGAAAATTATAGAACTAGTGCAAGAATCTGTGATATTAATAAAGGCAGGAACTTCCCTATAAGCAGTAATTTAGAAGCCTGAAGAGATGCAGACTCTCTGTTTTCAGAAGTTTCCTTGTGATCGCAAACTACTTAGTCTCAGTCCCTGAGACCAAGTCCTGAAGAGGTATGACATACATGCTACAGCAGCCACAAAAAAAATTACAGAAAAGTTGGTTTTCCTTTAAGAAGCAAAGCTCAAACAAGTCTAACTGCACACCTCCAAAAGTCTTTCCTCAGGAATTATTTCTCTGAGCAGCAAATACTTACTTCTCTGATAAGTGTATCATTAGCTTGGGCACCTTTCACATTCTTGCACAAGCACAGGCTCCACATTCCCCACCTGCCTGGCATTGTCAAGGGGCAGAGGTAAAGAAAGGTGTGTCTCTCAAAATAGCTGACTGACAAACCAAAGGTCCCGCCTGCCTATATCCGCATCAAATTCCCGGAAACATCATAATAACAAGATGGAGTCATCCATCATTTTCTGAAGTCATCACAGTAGTGGGGCCTTTTCTTCTCAGGTCAGTTTAGGCCAGTTACGTAGCTGCTCTGTCGCTCAGATCCCACTGCTTTTGATACGGCACATCACTGGACTGGGCTTAGGTAGAGACCATATTCATGACTCCAAAGCCAAAGAACAAGGAATTGCTCCACCCTTCCCTTTCCTTTTTCCCACAGTGACTCTGTACCATGAATAGAAATAAAAGATCTGGCTTTTGGATTTTGGTACAGCTTGTCACTAGAAACCCTAAACACAGATCATACTCAGAAGCATCATTTTTGACAGCAATAGAGTATGTGCTGGTGGGGGGAAACACAAGGCGTGGAGACAAGGAGGTCTGGGAAAGGTTTGTGATAGTAAACACAGCCAGCATGAAGGTAACCATCTGCTGAGAGGAGATTCTGACATGTAAAATATTGAGCAAGCATAAATGAAGAACAGCAATCCCCATCCATGCACCAGAAACAATCAAATCTGACCCCCTTGAAATTTTTATTTGAATTAATGTTACCTTTTAATAACCTTTCACTGCTCTCTGCAAAGATAACAGGTGTCATTAAAACAGCTGTCACTGTGCCAGTCTTCCCTGAGACACCTATTTATTTGGATCTTTCAACAGAAACATAAATGAAATCAGTCATTCTATATTAGAGGGTTCCTAGGGACAGTTAGTTGATTGGCATCTCACACTAGTGGGCAAGTCACCGCAAGACACTTGTAGAAGAGAGCATTTTCCCTGAAGTCTTGATGCTTTAACATCTGACAGGAATATGTATATGTGTATGGATTGATTTTTTTTTGATGAATGATACTCTGTGAAATATCAGAGAGAAAAATGTCAGACATACATTGCATAGCAATCGAGGGCTAATGAAGATCCAGGTATTAAATCAATTAAGAAGTATCAAAAGCTACCTAATCATCAAGGAACAAAATTGGCACCACAATATGTAGTGAGTATGGGAAAGCCTAATTTACTAAACATACCCTGCAGTCACATAATTGCATGTAATTTTACCAGCATAATTAACTAATTTAATTACCACTTCTCAAGTGCATCAATTATTGACATTACAGAGTTTTCAGACAGCAGAATTACTGTGTGGTACATTCAGAGAATGCAAAATGCTTTGTATGCCTATTTTCCAGTCACAGTCAACAACTGAGAGGGAACACAAGCAGCTAAAGGAGAAAGAAAAATTACAAGTGCACCACACAGAGCACAGTTTAGCAGTCAGGTTTAAGAGATGAACTAGACAAAACCATGTTTATGTAGGACTGAAAAGTCAACAGTAAATAACTGGAGAGACCAAGGGGACAAAAACTAAGAGTGGTACTAAATCAGACGACTCCTATATCTGAACAACAAGGTCTGCTTTAAATGAAATCTACCCTGGAGAGGACAAGCTCTTTTGAGATCTGCCAGCCAGCCTTATCTCTTAACCAAAGGCTTGATCTTACAGGAATATCTGCAAGGATATACAGAAGCACCAAGCTCCACTGGCCTCACTTAAAAAGCCAAAAAGGTGTCAGGTCTGTCTGCACAAGTCTCAAAGCAGAATCAGAGCCCAAGGAGACTCAGGCTAGGATGTGATAAGAAACAGTATGTGCTTGAACAAACCCTGGATACACTGGTTTCCTCCAAGACAGGGGAAAAAATACAAAGATGAAGTATGGATGCACTCTTATTAATTAAAATGCAGCTTTGCCATGTGGGATCATTACTCAGACTTGAAGAACTATTGATCCCCCACTTAATGTTTAGGCACTGTATGTAAATCTTTGCATAAAACCATTTTGTTTCAGCAATGAGCTTTTCAAAGTCAAGAGAGATGTCAGCATTTGCTCCCTATGGAGTCTTAAGAGTCGGTGTCAGTAAAAAATGGGCAGCGTCAGTGAAAATTATGCCCTGTGTCAGTAAATTTGTTAACAGGGTGGTTGGAAACCCTGGGAGCTGTAGTGTCATTTTCTTTTCCCATTGCCCTCTTGTACTTGACCTTTGCACAGCTGTTTCACAGTATCTGGAGATGGCTGAACTGTGAAATAGTGATTACAGGAAAAGGGGCATTTTAATGAGACAATACAACCTAGAACAAGAAGAGGGCATTCTTTCATACACCAGCTGAGATCTTTAAAGTCTTTTTTGTCTTTCAGATTCAATTAGGAACAATCATGACAACCCCCCCTTTAAAATCTAATGCACACATCCTGTTCCCCTTTTTAAGGTTATGAAAACTTACTGGATTCATTGTGACAATTATACCAAGCAAGCAAATGCACTTTGTTAAAATAAAATAAAACAGAAGTCCAAATATATAATCCACAGCCAAAAGGAACTTATGAAGCAAGTGCAGGCTGTTCCTCTCACATGTAGCACTGCCAGTATGGGGCTATAAACCTGCTGCTGACGGTCCCTGTGAGGGCCTTCTGACGTTCCAGCTCAGGCAAAACTTAAGCATATGTTTAAATTTAAGCAATGGCTTAAGCTGAGCAACTAGCTTGAACTATTGCAGAGAAATACATATTTGACTAGAGATAAATCAAACTGGTCTGGTGGCAGCAATTAATCTTCTTCCATTCTCCAAAAGCACAAGAGACTCTCTGCATCTTCTTCAAAGGTTCTATGCAACAGCAAGACACGACCTAGTCCTATCTGGACTCCTCACTTGAAACCACAATGTGAAAAATCAAGACAGTGATAAAAGCACATGCTGTGGTCACAGACAGCAGAAGGAATAGAATGGAGGAAGAAGGGGACCACAACTTTGTCATGCTAAAAGACAAGGCAAGTTTTTGTAAGCAAACCTGATGAATGATGCTGTTCATGCTGCTCATTCTGCAGGCTGCTCTCTGTACACCTGCCACGTGGCTGCTATCAGTAAAAGCAATTCCAGTAATGACATTGATGTGTGAGGGGCCTGCACTTGTGAGACACTGGGCCTAAAACATTATTCATTGCTGTTGTAAGTGGGTGGTGGAACTTAACCAGTCAGCTGAGTAAGTGCATATAAATGAGCATAAACAGATAGCAAAAAGAGTGGATGAGTCAGTAGCATCGG
>NW_008671078.1:192463-198854 GCF_000695815.1 Acanthisitta chloris
CAAGAACACAAAAGTCCTCCTCATACACTGTTAGTCCTGGCAGAGATTGTCACACTACTACAGCCTCCAAATTGCCACTGAACTGACTGCAAAATCTGTAACAGAGTTATGGTTTTGTTGAACACCAACAAGAGTTACCCGTCTGTGGTATATGTATGCACTGTATGTAGCTGTATGTACTTAGCAATCTGAAATACAAATTATTAATAGAATGTGCAACTTAGTTATTTGTATTTCAAATTGTATTGGACAAACTACTATAAATCATTATCCCACACACATGCCATGCGTGCTGCAAGCGGTGTGGCCTGCCATATTATGTGTGCAGCCACTGATCTAAGACTATGTCAAGATGGGAAAGTTTGAGGTTGATCACAAATGAGGCTGTAACATGCTACCCTCAGAGACTGCAAACAGAGCTGCCTAGTTTCCTATTTCACAGAAAGTATGTTCATACTCCTCAGTGCTGCAGTATTCCTCTACCTGAACTGGAGATCAAACAGATGAATTGGTGAGAATAAGATGCTTCCTAAGTTGTCCTTTTCTCTTTTGTCCTTTCCAAGATTTTCTCTGCAAAGCTTTTCTCAGCCTCCCTTCTCAGACAAATTAACTTGGATGAATCCTTCTTCTTGCATATTCCATTACCCTTTGGCAGAGCCTGAAAGTTTGGTGACCTCTTTCGGAGGGTCAGTGGTAAGCGAAATCATCCTTCACACTTTTCAAGCTCACTCAGATGCTTTCACCTCCAAGATATCACCAAAATTAAATCATCTTCCGTCTTAATTCCAAATCTGATATTTTTGACAAAACAGTTTCTCTCCTCTGTTGCATTCCTATGATTTCTAGATGCTTCAGCACCTCTTCAACGTGGAATGCAGCACTGCAGATACAGATGGGAACAAAGTAAGAAGGGCAGCACAACACTGTGAAAAGGCGCATGACCAAGAATAGCTAACCATCTGGCTCTCCTCATTGGCATTCGCTGTATACCAGTTTTCCCTTGCTGTTGTATGAGTAGGGAAAACAGGTTGAATCTCCTCTCCTACTGCACATTTGTGAACCATGCTGCAAAAATTGGCCCAAAGGGTAGCACATCTGGCTAATGTCTCAGTACTCAGCTAATTGTTTAACACAGAAAATCTGTTCTGAGCTGCTCTGGATCTCTTTTAAATAGCTGGACTCTAGCATAATTGCTATCCATTCACCACACCAGGGTAGTTGAGAAAGAAGCAGCCTGCATACCACATGCATTACCAACACACAGTAGATGGCAAAGGAGGGTCAGAAGTGGGCCTGACAGCTCTGCCAGAGCCCTTCAACTAACCCAAGCCAATGTGGAACTCTCAGCAAGATAAGCATCAATTATTAGCTGATTCTGTCAGTTCCACATTGGGGTGAGTGGGTAGGAAAACCACTAAGGCCAATCATAATAATTTAGTAAAAATAAGGAGGGGGGGATGTTGTCTGTGGCTCACTGAGGACTTTCATCCCATACTAGACCTCATTTTGGAAGATGAGAATGAATAGAAATAGAATTAAAAACCAGTGTTGCTTATGTACACATGAGCAGGTCTCCATTACATCTGTTACATATGCATAGCACATTAAACCATTTACCTTTCCACTTGGTGCTCTTCAAGGGTCAGCTTAAAAAAATGTGAATACAATTAGAGCCAAATTCAGCCAGTAGGAAAAAAAATATGATGGAAAGATGACAACAATTGGCAAGATATTAGATAACCCAAAACCCACAATGTAATGATTCAAGATAGAATTACACTGATTACAGAAATGCAGCCAGGATTTCAATGGAAGTGAAAATCCATAGTTTTTCCAAATGCATATAACAAATGGAAGAAAGAGAAAGGTGAAAATGCTAAGCATAAACCAGAAACTAGGCATTGTAGAAAATGGAGAAGGGAAACAAAAAGATATAACAAACCAATAGCCAACAGAGCCAAAGAACTAGAACAAACATTTTGAAGTTCATTAGGAACAGAAGGACCTTTCACAATGACAGTAATCTGTTACTGGATGAAGAAAGTTGTCTTGTGAGCAATAATAGGAAAAAGACAGACATCTAAGAAAAGGCCAAATGATCTAATACTGCTGAACAAACCAAAAGCAAAATTCTCATATATGATCTGCATGGCAGAGAAAGATCATGATCCTGCCACTATCTAGTTAAAATAGAAGACTAAAGCAAAATTTAGCTTGTAGTATTGTAAATGGGGAGCTAAAATAGAAGACTCAGTTACTAAATTCAACAAAGGCAAAATATGATTGAAAGGCAAATTAAGGCTTGAAAGATGCAGAAAATAAATCTTGAATAAAATTGAGGTTCTTATTTTGAGTTTCGCAAGGATCTAACCCACTGGCTAGTTCACTGTCCAAGAAACACTTCACCATTCACATTCCCTGCTCTCAAAGGGCTGATGGACTAGCACAACCTGAGGAGAGATTACAGTGCACATGCTGATTTATACTGGCAGGAAATTTGGCCCTCCAGGTTTTGGGAAGAACTGTGTTTTATTCCTATTTTTGTTCCCTTACAAAGATGAAAGCGGGGAAGAATTCAGAACCAGTTCCAAAGGTGCAGGTGCTCTGCAGAGTTCTGCTGGGGGGTGGGCAATATTGGCAGAACCTCCTCACCACTGCTACATCAATACCACACCTTGGCTCATCAACCAGTGAGACCAGCTGCAGGAGAGACAGTTAGGAAGCTTCCTTTTACACTAGTCCAGACATTTCCTTTCCACTACCAATTAACTACCCACAACACAGAAAAGCTTATCAGCAACATCAAAGAATGCATTCCTCACTAACACACACGGCATAGCAGATAACGTCTCTGGCTGCATCAGATTTTCTAATTAAGCATGTGGGAGTGGGGGAAAGAATGGGAGGGGTGGGGGCTAAAAAAAAATATAAAAATCAAGCAGAGCACACTGTGTGTGTTGTTAGCAGTCACTATTGTAAACTGAAATACAGGTGCCATTAGCAATCTGCTGTCTGCTGAGCTGCACTGCTCTGGGGCCTTGCTTCCCAGTTCGCCTTTTTTGTCTCCGTCTCATAGAAAGCAATATATAGAAGACTCCTTCAGTGTGGCAAGGTGAAGAAATAGCACAATGATTGTGCATTTGCCATTGATACCCACCGTCTCACAGTGAAAAAAAAAAAGAGACCAGATGACAAAAGCCGTTGATTTCATTAAAAGACCGCATTGCTTTCAAAAAACAAAAGCCAAATGGAAGAAGCAAATAACTAAAATGTAATAGATTGAATTACTTATTAAAACAGTTGAACAAATAATTCCACTACAGGAATTTATTAGATTAATTCAGCTTCCCACACCACCATTCCCCCTGTTCCCGCATTTAAAATTCATTTGAAAGTATCCAATTGAGGGCAAATCTCTATTTCAACACTCTGCAAGTACAAGCAGACAGTTCAATATTTTCCTTTCAAGCTCCATCAGTTAATTGAGAGTATTTATACTTTTTGTTTGTTTCTTTCTTTCCCAAATGAAAGAGCACACGTGCACTTTCAGCACAAATAATTGTGCATGTGGTTTAAAAAATTTGTGTCTTTACGCATTTGTGCCAGCAAAACTTGACAGCAAGAACATTTGCAGGAAATAAGCACAAAGAAGACGTCACTACAGATGAAGGAAATTAAGTTTCAGATTGAACATTCCCAAAATCATTGTCCAGCTACAGACACATCATTATGCTGAAGTATGAACTGTGAAAAATTAATGACAGAAAATATGCAGTGCCTACTTTGCAAACCTCAAATCGGGTAAATCACCTTAGGTCTGTGGTTGTAGTAGCTGCATTAATTGCTCAAGATCTGCTTCCCAGATAAACTTCTCTGCATGGAAAACAAGTCTTTGTTTCATTATTAAATCCTAATGCAAACTGATGGTGCTATACAAAACAATCTTCTCTTGAAATTCCACTAGCAGCTCAATTGAGTTCAGCTTGGAACTGGCAACCTGCATTATTCTGGTTTAGATACAGGAACCTGTCACATGCTGCTTTTTGTTGCCTTTAAAAGAGAGTTAATATTTGGCTAATATGTTTATCTTTGCATAACATTACTGTCTATGTGCAGGAAAGAAAGAAACAGCTGTTGCAAGCCTAACCCTTACTCATTAATCTTTCATCACCTTGGGACTTCCAGTGTTGTATTCTCTATTACAGCATCAGCTTTCTATTCAGCAGTGGTATCTGAGTGCAAAATCCCTACAAAATTGCCGTTTAGACTTGCCAGGTCCACTTGTACTGAACCTGGACACTGAGGCTCCACACACATCATCACCCAGCAGAGGTAGGGGCATAAGGTAGGTGGTATTTCTACCTTACCAAGGCTTGCAAAATCTATCTGCTGGCAGCCACTTGTTTCAAAGGGACTGGGAGGCCTCCCAGGTGCAGTATTTCCTTCTGGTAGCACAAGGAGCAATTGCAGCTCCCTTGCATCAAACTGATTTTCTGAGGGCTGCTCTGATTCAAACACTTGGCAAATATTCTCAACCTTGCAGTGCCCAGGTTACACCCAGAAACTTAGAGATTCAGCAGCAGAGGACTTCCTCCTCCTGTTGCAATGGTCTCATAGTTGGCTGGTTTTCTTCCCAGCCTCCTTTTGGATGTATGCCCAAATCCACAGATGTGCACAGGAGGTAGATGGCACTAGAGGTGCCCTTAAGCACCTCAGCTGTTACTTCACACTGCCTCCCAGGTGTTATTAGCAGAAAACATGCATTGTAGAAACCACAGTAGAATTCTCTTTACACCATTCTTGTTTTAAATCTTTTTGAATTCTCAGGGAACAGAGTCAATGGGCATTTGGGAGTCAGAGCTCTATGACTTCCTCCTCCTCCTTTCCATTAGACTGTATTTTTATAATCATGTAGTAAAGCATAGACTGGTTTTAAAAATCTATTTCTAGTATGTCAGCTTTAACAGCTGTAGGAGTCACTACTCTGGCCAGTAAACAACGTTTTGCCCAGTTGCCCAAGTAGCATTACACACAGCTTGGTTCTGCCTTCTGCCACCTATCTTTGGGCATTTGGACCACAGGCACCAGAGTGGGTAAAGACTGCCATATCTAGCCACACCCTATGCTGCAGACAAACTCCATTCAGTGCCTCATAGACTCTCTTTCAGCAGCTCTGGATGGGTCTGTGCCTGACCCATCACTGACTTACACATGAGGTGAGAGCATTCAATTCCTATGCCATGCTCTCATGCTAGGGAACTAACTGTGGCATTACTGATGAGGTTCCTCACCAGCTATCTATTACCATGCATGCACACACTGGTACAAATATAATCTGGACCACATTTAAGCAAAGTATAAACTAGTCAGGACAAGAATTATTCGGTATTTCTTCTTCTTCCAGAAGAAGAAAGCCTGTAGAATTTCTGATACTTTCATAGTATGCTTTACAAATTATTTGTGCTAGCATACATGCAGACCACATACACCGGTACTGTGTGTGATGGAATTACTAACTGACACACAGCTCTTATCAATGGAATTGAGCAAAAGACTGAACTCATAAAATGGATAACATGGTCCCATTCAGAGGTTATAGTATCTGTACTAATTTTTATTTGGTTTACATGTCCTTCATACCATTTTTCCCCCGGATAATCAGCCTGACAAGAATCAAGAGGCACTCTTACCTAGCACAGTAAAAGCAAACGAGCTTTCACACTATAAAGTGGATAGAAAAGAAGCACCAATATCTTATTATTATTTGTGCTAAGCATGTTACTTAGGCTTACCTCATCTGCGTTTAATAGGTTGCCTTCATACTCCCTTCATAGAGCTACAGATTCTCATGTTAAACACAGAAGCTCCTGACAGCTTTTTCTTTCCTAGGGCAAGATTGCTCAACTAACAATAACTAAGATACCTTTTGACAAGTGCAGCTAAGAGCCAGCAAAGCTTAGTCAATATGCATCAGTCTGTCTTGGCACCTTTCTTTCAGTTTCATATCTAAACACTGGATGCCAAGGTCTCTTGCAATGATTATAGAAAACTATAAAAAGGGAAATGAATGCAAAAGCAGAAATCATATTAATCAGTTGAAGGAAAATACTTTTCCAACTACAATTGTGGCTGAAACCCATAAATTAGATGACTGGAGTAATAAGACATGTGAAATGGCTTTTAAGTCCACTACCAGCTCCATGCAATAAATTTCAAATGACATCCAGGCTTTTAGTGGAGGGGATGATTTATTGCAGTCTGCAGGAAGAGAGCTTTCATGGATTATCTCTAAAGTGGCAAAACTCTATTCTGAATTTTTCAAAATTAGTGCAGCTCAGTGAATGTCACTGACAGGCAAGTCCAAAAGCACTTTAAAAGAAAATTGTAGGGA
>NW_008671078.1:198871-210538 GCF_000695815.1 Acanthisitta chloris
CCACAGATTTTGCTAAGGGAACCACATCTTGTCTTTTCATAAGCCAGAAAAAAAATAGGAGAATAACACTTGCTCTGTGTGTTGTTCACCTGGGCTTCCTATAAACAGAGATATTTCACAAGTGATCTTTCTAAGGCTTTTGAAACTAAGAGTCTTCAAAACAATTTTGCAGATAATGCAAGTTTCTCCCTGAATCTATAAACCTAGATGCACTCTTTCTACTATATATTTTCATCATCAGGCAATGTGAGTTAAGTACTGACCACAGAAATGCTCTCCAAAGACAGCCCAGAGCCTACAGGGTCCTGTTTCATTTGAGCATGCAGAAAAAGACTTATTTCCTCTCTGGTAAATGGAGTCAGAGAAAATGTGTCTCCACTGGAATCACAGAGTACCATAACATCAGCATACCAGAGTTGAGATGCTCGCTGCAGGGCTCCTGAATTGCACCTGGCTACCAAAGTGTTGCACAGCATCCCAGTCCAGAATTTGTTGCTTTCTCTGGGGTGAAGACAGCTGGTATGAGCCCTGGAATGTTGTCACAATTGCATCCCTAGGTACACTCTTGCTCAGCACTAAAAATCATTGTGTCTAGGAAGAAGATGTTACAGGAGACAGGTATAATCCTCTTCAAGAGGTATAGATGTACCTTGGCTGAAAGCTGTTAGACACAGGCCCCTAATTTTGATTGCTTTACAGGCTAGTAATAGTAAATAATTCTGGTAATTCTCAACACCTGGAACACCGAGTTTGCATACCAATGGCAGTTAAAGCTAGGGTATGTATGTGTTGTGTTAAGTAATGGAAATGTTATATATGGAAAACTTACACTTTCCTGACACCTTTCACCCACAGTAGCTCTAAAATATTTTAAGAACTAAGCAGAGATCTAATTTCACTGGCTTTCAGAGTAGAAAGTGAAGCTCTATGTTTTAGTCAATTAGTTTATATAGAAAATGTATGGTCATGTGTTTTAGTCTCCCAGGAGAGAACGCAAGAGAATACACCAAGACTAACAGCTCTGCTTTTACGTGACTGTTACCGATGCTTTGGTTTTCATTAGAGCCTTTCCTTCTGAAGACTAACCATTAGCCTTTTAAAGCATGAATTCAGTGCTGACCTGGATTAAGAGAGGTATTTCATTGACTCCACGGTACTTACAGCTCTGAGATTTCCCCTGCAAGTCACCTAGCTCAAGTCTGTTAATTAGTTTAGAGGGACTTCTGGAAGCAATAAAGGATTCATGCAAACATCTTTTAAAATGAAGTCCATCTTAACTTGAGACATAACCTACACTATAGCAAAGCTGGAAAAAATGTATTCACAACTTTACCACTCAGCTCCTTTTTATTTACTGGTGGTGTTTTTGTGGTTTGATTTTTTCTTTTTTATTGAGTTGAACACAGCATCTTTTATGAAGCTAGTCACAGACATTATCTTAGTTTTATAGACAGAGAAACTAAAGCATAACCCAGTGAAAATACTGATTAAAGTCACTGGTGGTATGATGACAAAGCCCAAAACAGAACACAGAGTTTCTCACAGAATTATTTTAAACAGTCAGATACACTGTAGATAGCACAAATTAGAAAGTACGGGATGAGGAGGCTTCTGAATTTAGTGCAAATTTTTTAAATCCTATCCCTACCTGTGTTCAAATGAAGCCAGACACATACTCTTCTTCATTCTTGGCTTAGGGTATTCAGACAGATGCTAAACATATCTCTAACTCTGTACTCCATGTAACACAAGCCACCAAAATACATCAAAATCTTTAAGTGATGGCAACTTCTCTCCATCATCAAGTACAGACAAAATTCAGAAGAAATCTCATTTGCTGTCATAATTTAATAACCATGTAGTTTCTACAGTCGGAATTATGGGAAGCAGTGCAAAGCGGATCAGCTGCTATCTATTCTCTTGTAGGCACAAGATAGAAGACATTTGCTCTGACTAAGCAAGTCTCATTCCTTTACAGACCCAATTGAACCTCCAATAAAAAAAACCCATCACTTTTAGGACTATAAGTGTAAGAGACTATGCTAAACTGCAAATACTCACAAGAGGACAAAATGGTCTTCACTATCCATGAATATATAAGCACAATGCTACTGTTTACTTAAAACATTTTAAATAAATTACAGACTGGGCATCCAGCATTTTTCAGATTTTCCTCATGTGTATATCCTATATTTTAGGCATAGTAGAGTAACTGTGTTGCACTTAGTGGCAAAGTGATGATAAATGACAGAGCAATTAGTGCTATTGTGGCACAAACAAGCTTGTGCTATTTTATGAAAACTAAATGGAGAAAAATAACTTTGATATTATTTCCGCACAGCTTTAAAAAATAAAAATCTGTAAGTTTTCAAAAGAAAAATCACAGGGAAGACAAACATCAATTATTTACAAACTCACATGGAAATGCATGCAAAACTCTTTTCTTCTGACCTATGCATAGAGCTTCATTTGCATCTGTTACTTCTGTAGATCTCCACACCAGTTTAATCCTCCAAACCCAAAATCCCTACCTTATAGACTGACTTTATAGGTGGGACCATGCCTGGAGAAGTATTATAGTAAGTAGATAACAGAAGGCACTTGCCTAACATGTCTAACTCTCTCATTAATGGGCAATATGCCTGCACAGACAGGAAAATTTATCTCAAAGTCTGTGATAAATCAGTCAGATTTGATCTGCTCTATGTAAAATACACAGCCAACACTGATTAAATGAGCAGTGGAGTGCTCTTTCAATAGTGCATCAATGCTTTTCAGCACATAAGCATGGACAGATAACTCAGAGCCACTAAATGAAGGAGAATCATGACTTATGTTTTCAGTCGTCAGAAGAATCCATTGTAAAATATGAATAAAGTGATGTGGCTTCCATTCCCATTCCTGTTCCACATGTCCATTAAAATGTTTTGCTGGTCATTCATGTTATATAGACAAATTCTGGATGCAAAGAGTTTTATGAGCACTGCTGTGTCATTTTGAAACACTTTGCAAATGAGTTCGGACAGCAGTACAGTACCATAAGACATTGCTAATAAGATAATTTTAAAAAATAACTACAATTTTAATGCTCAGTTGTTATCTCCCTCCTTCCTTCCTTCCTCACTAAGGAAAACGTCTTCAATAAAGGCTGACCACATACATTTCCTAAAAGACAAATCATGAAAATCAAGAAGTGTCCAATTTGAGCCTATACTAGTGAACGAAAACAACCCCAATTCATATATCTGACAACCAGAGCACTGCCTTTGCTCTACAAGCAAATCTACAGAAAGCTTTATCTACAAAGTCTCTTGCAGGTCTGATTCTGACAACCAATTTTTCTAGCTCTCTTCTAAACTCCCTCTCAACCCGCCAATCTCAACACAAATAATAAGTGACACATCTGGTATGAGCAAGGTCCCATGAGCCCTCATCAGCACAAGACCTCTCTGTCCAGAAAGCTAAGGAAAGTCCTGCAGCCTCAGCAACAGTTTGAGGCTCTGATATTCAGGGAACTCATCTTTCATCACAATGTTGAAAGCCAAGATCAGAGGTAAAGGAACCAAAGAGGGAAAATTTCAAGCGAATTTGAAAGACAAATGATGCTTTCAGCATGGTTTCGGAAGTTGGACATAACAGATGAGTACTCATACATATAACAGTGTAGCCAAGCCTCACCAAGACAGAGAGGTTCACTTGGCACATTCAGGAAGATGTATAAGGTCCATCCCCGACACAGAGTCTTGGTGTGCACTGGGGTAGGAGTGGGCTGAGAGGACTCCTGTATTTCAGAGACATTCCCCTTATCATCCTGCTTGACACAGATGCTCTGGCTAGCACTTTAACTCAGGCTGCATGAGCACCTGTTCATAAACATCTCAGGTAGGTACACTGCAAGATCAAATTCATGCCACAGTTTCAAGAGCCCCACCACAATAGGGAAGGAATATCTGGCCTCTGCCAGCCCCTTGGAAACCACTCTTTAATAAGAGACAAACTCTAAAGTAAAACCATCTCTTCCACTGAGAAGCAGAACATGGAAATCAATCCCAAAATCTGGAGGCAGAGAGAAATTAAATACTGCACTTTAACCTGTGCTTTGCTGAAGCATGGTCTTACATAATTTAAGGGTTCTTCTCAGTCAGGACTCCCAAGACAAGGTAACACTGCAGAAAAAGATCTTAATTCCTCTGATTTTTCCTTCTTTGTGGTGATTTCCCTTTCACAACAGGGTTGCAGCTGAGTGCTTCCAGAGACTCTCTGTGTTGAGGGTTCAGTCAAGGCACTGACTCATGTCTTAAGCTACTGAGATCCTGCCTGTCATGGTATCATAAGAACCTCTCTAAAATACCAGAATAGGGGTCCCAGGCTGACTTAACCCTCCGTGGACTGTACTCAAACAAAATCTCCTCCTAGAAGAGAGAAGTTAGTACACATTACATACACATTATGTATATTATGGAAATTTTTATTGCAGAAATAGCCATTACAAAATCCCAAAGGAACAAACACTGGAATGGCTGGATACTATTCAGAGACTATTCAGAATATAGATATTTGCTTCCTCAGCAACAAGAATAAAACCATAGGAAAGTTAGGAAAGCGCAAGAGAGGAAAAAGAAAACAAGCATAGGGAAAATGAACCATTTTGAAAAGCATGACTAGAAGAAAAGGTGCAAAATTGACAGGGAAGAGACTAGAATCGGGCCAAATAAACTAATGTCCTGACAATGAGGTCCATTCATTGTGGAATAATCTCTCCCAGGAATTGAAGCAGAACACCATTACCTGTAATGCTTTTGCTCAGATACCACTGTAATGAGCTCATTAACACTAGAACATCAAAACCTAAACTGAACCAAATGTTTGATAATGTCATGCAAGGAGAAAACATTGCATAGGCAGAACAATACTTCCATTTCCATCACTGTAACAAGCCCTGAATGACTGTGTTCATGTCCTAGGTTAGTTTACAATGTTCTGTGAGGAAGGCAAAAGAGAAAAGAGGGATGAAAATGGGAAGAAAAAGGTTGAGGGAGAAGAACTCATATCACAGGGAGAAGTAATAACCTTATTTTCCTTTTGAAATTAAATCTTTTGAAGCTAGCCATTGATGTGAACACCAAGTACTACTCAGCAAAGGGAGATTTTGCCAGTGTTTGTAAAGCATGCTGTTCCTTACAGAGTCTCTCCAACTTCCACTGAAAACAAAGGTTTGTTCTCATAATAATAATTTCCAATGGAAATTTGGACTAGGCCCTAGAATAAACTAGGAATTGACCATTATTTTGACATCCTTGAGAAATTAGAGGCAAGGATAAAAACCCAAAACTTTATCCTTAACCTTTATGTCCACATAGTATATTCACCAAGTGACACATGCCAGAGAACCCTACACATTGATTCATTCCATGTAGAATCCACAGGCTTCAAGGTAAAGTACTTTTGACATGTGGAATTAGACAGACAGGGCATTCGAAGAATGGATTACTAGACACAACTCTTGATGAAGTTTAAGAAAACAATCATAGAGTGGGTTGGGGTTGAAGGGTCCTTAAAGACCACCCAGTTCCAACCCCCCTGCCACGGGCAGGGACACCTTCCAGTAGACCAGGTTGCTCAAAGCCCCATCCATCCTGGCCTTGAACACTTGTAAGGATGGGGCAACCACAGCTCTTCTGGTCAACCTGTGTGCCTCACCGTCCTCATAGTGAAGAATTCCTTCCTTACCTCTAATCTAAACCTACCCTCTTGCAGGCCCCCGTTAGGTACTGGAAGGTTGCTCTAAGGTCTCTCTGGAACTTTCTCTTCTTCAGTCTGAACAATTCCAACTCCCTTAGCCTGTCCTCATGTGCATCAGTATAGTCTTCAGAGAAGTGACAGCCACAGAGTAACGGGCCTGTTTTATGCCAAAAGGACGCAGAATACTCCAGCACCCAGCTAAATTGGAAGCAAGAATAAAATTGAATCCTGACAACAAATAGGTGCACAAATAGTAGCAGTAATAGCGCAATACACCTCAGTAGATGTTCCTGCCTTCTCTTTCACTTCTCCTTGCAACCCAAAGTCACCTGCCATTATCTGCTTGTGACAACCTGCAATGGCATATACACAAGCTCTTTTTCTAACAAGGAGACAGGCAGGTACAATCATCAATACTCATTTCTTAAAACTGTATGAATACCTGGACAATCAGCCCCACTATAAAAGCTTAAACATTACTTAAGATATCAAAATGCAAAGGTAGCAGTTATATAGAAGCTATTGCACGGACTTCCTAGGTCTTTCAGAGTCCTAGTTCTAGGAAGTGCTTTGTTCAACTGGAACAATATGCAAACATATGGGGGGGGGGGGGGGGGGGGAAGAGATGGAGTTTGTCCCAAGGAATTTTCATGTTAAACAAATGAAAGAAACAAAAACTGAGTGACACAAAGAGAGAGGAACGAATAAATATGAGAGGAGATGTCAGGACAGCAGCAGACTAGCAGCTGACAAGTTGGCTAGCTCAATTTTAAAGTTTGGGTTTGGGGTTTTTTTTTTTAATGGGCATCATAAGAAAGCAAACTATGAAGTCAAACAGTGGATATGTATATGAAGAATTCTTCCCAGATGGCACAGTGTGGAAGGAAACACAGACATTTGTTGAATCTTTAGTATGAAGGATGCAGAAGCTAACATTGTGGGCCATAGAAAAGCAAAAGTTTTATTTCAGTGGCAAATAAGAGTTGGTTAAAAGACTCACAGAAGCCCAAAACACCTTGGGAATGAAGGCATATAACTTACATATGATACGATAGGACAAGGAGAAACACTTGAAAGATATAGAGAACTTGGACAAATATTCAGGGCATCAAAGTGATCTTTAAAGCAACATTATGCAAGAATTTAAGCATACTACTTTTCAGATTACGTTTTCTTGCATACTATATTTTATTAGCTATGTACTAAATTATTTATTAACTTATAGTTACTGAATCAAAAACTTCTAATTAAACAAGTAATTTGGAGAAAAGAAAGCACACGGTTGTGTGTATTTATGCTCCCTTCAGTATGAAAATATCTACAATCCAATTTTTGTAAATGCAGGCTTTTCTATTTCTCCATGTCTGACAGACAAATGGAAGCTGAAGGAGAACAGGTATTTCCAATATCCTCCCAAAACCTTCACCTATTTGCATATTATAGTAAAGGTGTTCCCATCTCCAGGGGAACAAACGTACTTTAAGAACTCCTCTTGGAAATCCATGCCTGAATTTTCCTTTGTTTAAGTAACATGAGGAATGAGCAGAAGTAGCTCCAATTTCTTTAATGAATAAGGTCCTTCATTCATACTTTTCATGGTACAGTATATGGAACTTTCAAAGTTTCAGTCAATAGCTTGGTCAAGCAACCAAATCTGAACTCTGATATTAACAATTCAACCTTCTGACACTAATGAGTCATATTATACCTCGCAGTAATTGTGGTTCACTTCCCATAACCACCCTCCGATTACATTTTTAAGTCCTTTAAAATCAAAAAACAGTATTTTACTGTTGCATATGAGTTTTTAGACAACAGACACTGCATGACATAACAGGCTTTGCATATTTTAGATAACTGAGCTGCTCCATGGTCATTATTATACTCTCACACTACACTGCTGCCTGTAAACACAGTTTTGGTATCTAAAGGAAGGAACATGTGGGACAAAAGTATAAAAAATGTAGATTGAATAATCTATGGTCAATTTGGGAGTATTGTAACTGGAAAGTTTGTCCAGCACATTTTGGTGCAAGTTGGAACAACTTTCATGCTTTACTAGTAGGATTACACACAAGTGAGTAAAGGTATTTAAAAAAAATTGAGAAATTTTACAAGCTTTCAAATTTTAGCTGAATGCTTTTCTTTTTTAAATCTTTAAAAAAAAAGCAATAAAAGCTAAAAGTAATCAAATAAATTAATTTTCATCAGTTTTAGTCTTTCAGAAACAATTAAAATTTGATGAAAAATAAGTACATTTAATTTCTAGTCAAAGAACCATATTTAAAATGTGACAGCTTCAGCCATTTTAAAGTTCAGCTGACAAAGAAAGCCTATTCAATCCAGCCTAAATTCCCTCTCCATGTTTTGTAACAGTGAACAAATAAAAAACCTTACTTGTTCAAATATCTATGTAACTCCAAAATGTTCTGAATTAAGAACAGTCTACACAACCTAGGCAGAGATCATCCCATTTACAGTATTTTTCCTTTGCTTCTGAATCTGATTATCTCCAAATACTTGTATCAGTTAAAAAAAATGGTGTAACACAACAGTTGAAACAACAGTCAGTATTGCTGCTGACTCTTAAACCTTACTTGTTCAAATATCTATGTAACTCCAAAATGTTCTGAATTAAGAACAGTCTACACAACCTAGGCAGAGATCATCCCATTTACAGTATTTTTCCTTTGCTTCTGAATCTGATTATCTCCAAATACTTGTATCAGTTAAAAAAAATGGTGTAACACAACAGTTGAAACAACAGTCAGTATTGCTGCTGACTCTTCTCTTTAAAATAAACAAACAGTGGGATAATACTGTCTGTTACATGACTTACCTTGGAAATTTTACAAGAGACAGACTGTTCTATATCAAAGAAAAAGAGATAAGAATTGTATTTTGGTATGGAAATGCACATCTCAATACAAATTTTAGTGAAATGCACATTTACTGGTATATGTCGAAAAAGAGAGGGTAAGAACAGCAAGCTAATTTTAGCTTGTTCTGTTCTGCCGCTGTTTAAGTGCATTTCTTTCCTACAGGCAGGTTCTGTGTCTTATGTCTGACTGCTAAAGAAGTTTAGTATTTAGATGGCCAAATGCTTCCAACCTTAAGAAAATATTTGAGGCCATACATGACCTATGCTACCAGCTTTAGAAGCCAAATGTCCTTGCCACTAAAAGGGACTATATTATGGCACAGCTCCTTTCAGCAGTAAAAAGAGATTACCAAACTGGAAGTATGCCATGGATTTTGACACATGACATTTCTGTCTGCATTACTAAATGTAGCCAGTGCCAAGTCAGATATGCTTCTCCATGCACAGGACCATACACAGGTATAGTTCCTTTCACCAGGCAAAAACGAGTTACCATCCAACAAGTTCTCATTTTCTGCTGCAAGGCAGAAAAGGACTGTGGGCATGTCCAATATCCTAATGGCTTCTGATGTGAAACATATGCAGTAATGCAGTCAAATCCTTGTTAAAAACTGAGAGAGCACAGATATTCTGTACTCTCTCAAGGAGCATGGAAGCTCAGTTATTTCTAAACATTCCATACCAAGGTACTTTTCACAAGAGAAATACATTCAGATGAAGATGCTTGTTTGTGGAAGGCCAGAACTGCAACTGTCACACACAGGGATAAGCACACTAAACGCAAATAATAAAATGGATATCTGAACCAGCAAGTGTGGTAACAGCTAATATTTAGGGTCAGCAGCACTCAGCAGAAGCATTCACACACAAAGCAGCTGATTTATGATATATTCACAACTCATAACAACACGCCATTCATTCTTCTGAACTAGAGAATGATATTCAAAAAGCTCAGATCCTTCTCTCATACTCAGCTGGAGACCATGAATTATTTAATTTCTTGGTTGCCTTTGTGTGTGTAGCAGGGGGACCTAGTTTTCTTTTGGCTTGACAGTTATATCATGTTGTATTTTTCTCTCCCAAAGCCTTCATGCAGCTATTGATGTGAAAGCTTAGCTTTCTGTAGACAACTGCTATTTCAAATTAAAAGCTGCATGAGTTGTTGACAATATAAGACTTTATATTTAATTCTCCCTTCATAGTTCACAAAACGTCTATTTCTATCGCTCATTCCATGTTACTTCATAGAGAAGATTACTATTGCAGCATACACCCATCAAAGTCATCTTTCTCATCAACAAAACGTTGTTTGCAGCAGCCACACATCAACGAAATTTCTTCAAGCCTGTGACTGTTGGTTTTTTATAATTATATTTTCTAATCCCCCTTTACACACGAGAGCTCAATTCACTTCCTGGTACAATGCATTAGCATCCTCTTCAAATCCATTAGCAGTACCACAAGAATCACAGCATCTCTCCCTCTTCAAAATAGTGTGTTATTAAGTTACCATACAGCAGGCTGAAGACTATGAATATTTTAAGTCCACTGCATGTACCAAAGCAGAGAAATTAATCCTAGTCTTTTACAATATTGGCAACATTCTAAGAGACATTTATGGGCTTTGTTAAACTTGTGTTGCTGGCACAACAATATATAGTATATTTAATAGAGATTTAATATGTAATATGATGGTAATAGCATAGTCTCTCTGGTCATTTTCAGCCCATAACACTTAACAGTGGCTGACCTCAGTCTACCACCCAGCTAAGTCAGGCCAAATATCTCCAACATGTTCAGTAAAACAAAACTAATCCATCTAATGAGCTACTGTTAAGAATATCAGGCATCAATGATATTATCAAAACAACTACTAGCATGTTTCAAAGTATTTCATAGAGTGTACGAGTGAGTTGGCTTATACTAGAGACCTTTTGGGTTTTGTTTCATCCTATCCCCCCAAAATTAACATTATTTTGAATCAGTTCTCACATGTTCATACTAAAACTCTTTGGCCTCTTCAAATTAATGCTAAAGTCTGCAGTTGCAATGACTGGAGCAGATACTATGGATTACTCTGGCTCATGCCCTTTGCAAGCACAGGTCCAAAACAAGGCTGACAACCTGATGTCTAGCACAAGTGCAGCAGATGCAGTTAATTAATTCCCAGCTCCCGCAGTCTCCACCAGCAACAAATTCCACAACTTTTTCAAAAGCATAGCAAAAAGAGCCCTCTTCTAGAGATTTTTCCATGCCAGAAATCCAGGTGGGTTTACATACGGGTTTAGAAATATCTTAGGTGGTATATGGAGCTTCTATGTTTCAGTCTAAGGGCTTTAATTCAACAAAGCACATGCAACAGCAGCCAGCTTTTAGTGCTAGTCTAATGCATAGCAATGATTTTGAGGCATTCTGCTTGAAAGTAAACAATCTCCTAGTACTGAGTGCTGATGGAGCAACACTAGTCTCCTTAAACTTCCATGTGAACAACTTAGGGTATGTGATCAGAAAGCAGCACAGAAACCCATCCCAGAGCATGAGTTTGTCCTTTCATTTTATCCTCTCCCCTCCAAATCCAAGGCAAATTTTGTTTCATCAGTTTTTCCAGCATGAGCTAGCCTTTATTTTTATTCATTCTTTCACTACTTTCATTATTTCAGAGGACACATTTTGTCATCTTCTTGCTGCATCTGGGAAATGCTTCTAAAAGGCTTAAACAACAAGGAAAAAACACCCAACCAGTAAGTAGTTCTATATAAAATGTTTACGAAATATAACTCCTACCCTCACATACAGAAATATCATTTTAGAGTGGTGGTCTTTTCTTTCCAGTTTTACAGCTGACACACTTGAAACAAATTAAGGATGAGCAATTTACCATCATTAGACTATTTTCTTCTGACTGAATTTCTTCAGGTTTCCAGCAGTTTGCAATATCCATTAAACTACTGTTATGGGCCTGGCATGCCTTAGGTTCCTACAAAACAGCAATGCTTCTGCTGTACAAGATTACTGTTATCAAAACAAATGCTGACATACCAAAA
>NW_008671078.1:210576-213575 GCF_000695815.1 Acanthisitta chloris
CCTCATAGAAAAACTGCATTTCTTGAGCTGTGTGTCCTTCTTGAGACTACAACCATGTAGAGACCCCATAAAATAAATAGAATCAGTTATTTATTTGTTCATTGTATTTAGATAGGAAAGTCATCTATATCACATTTGAAACCATATTAGTAGTTGCATCTGATACAAAAGCAAGTGCTTTTGTAGCACTGTATGAAGGTCCTATCCTATCATCAGCAAATTTGCAATCCACCAGTCAGGAAAATTAACCATGGAACAAATAAATGGAATAGAAATATGATGTCAGGGTTTAGGGGTTGAATCACTCTTTCATTAAATTTGAATTCATTTCCCAAAATTCTGAGAGCACTGGATGCAAAGGGTTTCTACTTATCACCTCTAATTTACTATTACAAATTGCACATGATTCAGTGGTGTCTGCTGAGAAAAAGAGAGCATGTGAGCAAGTAATCAGCAGTGCAGTTCCCAATAATCAGCCAGACCAGCCCTCATCGTAGTACAGCAACTAGAGCTCCTCATCAGATTTTATGCTTCCCCCTGTTTCCCTTCTGCAAGGCCTGGATGAGACAGCAGCCACAGCATGAGACATTAATCTCACTTGTAAGTATTAACAATAATAAATATGCACAAAGAAACCTTTCTCTTTCCCATCTTCTCAGTATAAGGCATACAGACTTCAAAGATATTCCTGTTATTCCTGTAACATACTACACAAGATGAAAACAGGAAAGAGTTGGAAGCAGCAGAGAACAATCTAGCGGTGACTCACAGGTAGGAGTTATCAAAGCTGCTTAGTAGCTGAATCAGTCACCTGAATCAGGTAACTGAGTTTGGTCAGAATAAAGCATCATCTCATTATATGCAGGTGCTGCAAGGATTCATATATGATTTGATAAAGCAAAAGTGTTCGAAGGTATATATAGTGCCTATACAGCTTTATTCAGCATGCATATTTCATTTCACATGTAGGCATATTTTGATCTCAGAAGAGCCATTGCTATTTCTATAGCCCTAAGATATATTGTGACTCTTACTGACAAACACAATGCATGCTTTGTAAAGAATGGCATTGATAATCTGATGATCAGCTCTATAATAATTCACACCTTGCTGTGATTTGGTGAGAATCAAGACAGTCACCCTAGAATTGAGTTTGATCTGTAGAACTTCATAACAGAGTCTTTTACAATCTTGCAGTATCATGAATACCGGACTCCTTTCCTCTGAGAGCACAACCCTCTCTATAAATACTGGCTAATGAAGTCTTTCTCCATTGCAATAAGACTGAGAAATAGGTCACCATTATACAGTGAGGGGAAAAATGAGCCCTGAAAGGGTCTGTCAGCATTTTAGGAACAAAAGAGCAAATAGTTTACAGAGAAGGTCAATAGAATTACTCTCATTTACTAAGGTTACTGAACCACCCAGTTATCCCTAGACATGTCTATTACACCTGGCTGACCAGATGACTGACAGACTGCCACTATCACCTTTCAACTGCACAGTACCTGTACAACAAACTTCACCAGTGGACCAACTGTTCATGTGCTTCATGTGCCCAAGAAATCTGACACATAGATGTGTAGTACATCTGTCTATGCAACTTCAGATCCAGATGCATCAGTAGCACACCAGGCAGCATAACTTTTTAAGTGTTCAGTGTGACAGCTTAGGATTTTTCAAATTTATGGGTGGAGCAGCAGATTCAAAATGCAGATTTAAGTTCTTCCCTGGTTTAATTGTTCACTCACTGCTTGGCTACCTTCATGCCTTTTCCACTCATTCCTCTTCTGGACTTTCTTTTTCACTATGAGCTTCATGAAGCAGGAACCACCTGTTGGTTTGGGCTCCTGGTACGCAGACCAAGGAGCTATGGCTCACCTAAGCATTTACTGAGCTTTGTTCTGACACAAATCAATAGGATGAATGAAGTACGAACCTGACAGAAACCACTTTGTCTTGTGATTGCCTAATGAGATTCAGATGTCTATCTCATTCTAAGCACAAGTTACACAAGACACTCAACTGCCTAAGTGCAGGTGTCTAGTGCTGTTTTAGATGTCATATAAAGTGATGTTTGTAGGTGTCATACAGTATTTTACATTACTTTTACCTACCTCTCCCAGATAGCATGCCCATCCCATACATCTAATGTTGTATTCTGCAGCCCCATGCAGATGCCTCAGATACCCTTGGACATCACCATTTATGGTTAGGCAACAGAGACTGCTGGAATATTTGCTATACAAGTATATGAGAAAACTATGAGACCCACCCTACGGAGTTCACTCTAGTAATAATAACTTAATTTCTCTTGTTTCCTCTATTTGGGATGCAAGTGAAATAGCATTTATTTAACACCACGCTGTTAATCATTATTTAAGCCTTACTTGTTAAGTCCTTTGAAGGAGAAAAGAACCAGGTAAACATTAGTGCCACTATTTCCTCCAGACCTTATTTTCAGTAGACCGTGGCTGGGATAAAGAAGAACTTTTGCACCTATTCTCTCTCTTTTGGAATACAAAGGCAGACATCAAGGTGCAGATCTTTTGAAAGTATTTAGACATTCAACTGCTCAGTGTTCCACGCTCCGGAAGTCACAGCCCCCCTTGAAGTTGTGGTTATTGATCACCCTTTATGCTGACAAATGATTTGTATACATGTGGTGCAAGTCAGATCAGGGTTAAAAATAAACACTCACTTTCAGAGGACTACTTAAACCAGCTCACTGAACAGATTAACAGTGCATGGCCCTACAAACAGTCATATCAGCACAGCTGACAGGGCAAGAGGCTATGATTTGGGGGTGGAACTGAGCAGCTGTAGCTGTTATACCTTAAGTTTGAATCTCCTCTTCAAGTTACTTAAGCTTTAAGCATACCTAAGAAACTCTGACCCCTAGTTCTTTACAAAAATGTGCATTTTTTTTCCAAGTGAAATAGCAAATTATGAAACCAAAGAAAACTTGTCAGAACATGATTGCAGCAAATGGCAGGAAT
>NW_008671078.1:213586-223854 GCF_000695815.1 Acanthisitta chloris
GAAAAGGAACACTGTGATTAACAGCATTCTGCATGAATCATAAGAGTCTGGTAAAACTGAAATTAATAAAATTAAAATACTCGTGTTCTATCCATCTCTCCCTCCTATTTCCATCAAATTCTCTCATGCAAAATAAAAACCAAGAAAGCAGGAAATATTTAGTGAGGAAGGTTAATCTTACAAGATAGATGAAGTTTTTAGAAGTTTATCAGCCTTTTGCACATATTAAAGAACATAAACATTCAAGGAAATACAAGCTGCCTTTCTGTGCCCTTTGAACTTAATTGAACTTAAATGAGTCTAACTATGAAGACACAATATAGAAGGATTAGTTTTCCACAGGTTCATTTATTAGCAGCATGCTGCAATTATCAACAAGGTGAATCAAGAAGCATGAAGTACACTGGGCTGCCTATGTGTGACTAATACAAAACAAGTTCTCTTGCACTCAGAGCCAAGGAATGCCATGCTGTTGCGCAGGTCTTCAACTCAATGTCCTACATCAGTGACAAAACATCCACTCCTTGCAAAATGGATGACTTATTCAAAACCAGTTTGTTAATAGGCAAATTCCTATGTTAGAGGGGGGAGCTTTCAAAGCAGAGCTAAGGATTCCATGCCTTTGCCAACAAACATTGTAGTAAATGGGAATCTATCTCATTAATTTCAGTGGCTTTGTTTCAAGTCCTTAATGATGAGAGGACTTATTCTATCTTCAATTAAGATAAACGTCACTTCAGTCATCATGATCTGGCTAAATGGTAAGAGCAATAATGCACTGGGCAGTGTAGTAGCTCACCCACACATTTCACACCACCACCACAAAACATTTTTACTAATTCAGAAAGCCACCCCAAGATACTTCTCTGGAAATTGCCATGCACATGTGATTTGATCTTAGAAGCAGTCCTAAAGGAGCAATGACAGTGACATTCCATAATTAGTCATACTACAGTCACAAAATCCAATAAGGCTTAAAATGAGCTAAGTCTAGACCAGCACCCATTCCAATATTTTGTAAAACTGTGTACAGTGTCCTAATTTTCCCTTAGCTCTGGTCTTGCACACAGTAATATAATAAAGGATTAATCCTGGCAGTGCTTTCAACTATAAGTCTTCCACAGCCTGCAAGGCCGCATTCAGATTACTCACAAACACCATCAACAGCTCTTGTATGGTGTTTTCTTTGCAGTGTAGCTGCAGTGAGGGGAGGCAGGAGAAGCACAGTTCTTCAGGCTCTAGAGAGAAAGGCTAAGCAGAAGTTTAACATTTGTCTCTAGTGATCAGCAACAGGACACAAGGAAATGGAATGAATCACCATCAGGGGAAGTTCAGAATAGACATTAGAAGGTTCCTTACTGAGAGGGCAGTTGGTCACTGGAACAGGGTTAGGGTTAGGGTCAGAGTTCAAGGAGCATCTGGGCAACATTTTTAGCCATATGATTAGTCCTGTGAAGAGCAGGGTGTTGAACTCAGTGATCCTTATGGGTCTCTTACAGCTTGAGATATCCTATGATTCTATGATTAACTCAGGTGTCCTGATGTAACCTGCAAATCTGTTCATTGACTGCAGAAGAAGACAAGCTTCTCCAGGCTAAGGTTAAGCACTGAGAATAGACTAAAAGTATCTGATTTTCTCATTTGCCTTTGGTACATGTTGAAATAAAGGAAATAATTATTTACTCCAAGAACATAGTGAAAAGAGGGTAAGTGTGTCCTAAAATTAGTCCTTCATTGGTTGCAGCTCCTTCATTCTACAGGTAACATGTATCATGGTTGCTAAATTACACAGATTTATAAATACTCCTGGTCCTAAATGTGAGCACTGCTCATTGTAGCCAAAAGCTATAACAAGTTACAAACATCCCCAACTTGTAAGAGACCCTTCCAAATAATGTTAGCTTCCTTCTTTCACAAAGCAAGGCATATTTTGTAGTCTTCCCTACAAGTTCATAGGCAGTGGTAGCCAAACATTATCAAAAGTTGACATCACATTCTAGAAGAAAAGCTTTAATATCAAGTATAAAAGTCAGTCAATCTGCCCTTTTCTCTCAACTTTCATGTTGTGATGTTCTTACAGCTGGGGCAAAATTCACACACATGAAGGGACATATACAGAGTATTGAATTAAACCAAATCAACAGTACCCTAGGCTACAAATCATTTACCTAAAACCAAATTTCTGAGACTACTTATCCCTCCTCCTCATTTTGAATTACTTTTTAATGCTATCAAGAACTGTGTTAGATGTTTTGAGAAGTGTTTTGGGCATTTTATGAAAGAGACAAATCACTGAATTTGTACCAAATGTAATTTTACAGCAGATTTACACAGAAATCTGGCACATGTTAAGTTTAACATCAGCCACTTATCATACGTGAGTTACTCTGCTCCCAGAGGGTATACTAGAGGAAGCATTGAGGCTAATTAAATATGCATGTGTTTGCAGCATTTTTTCCTTTTTATCTAAGTTCAAAAGCACAGAGTTTTCTGGTAACATATTGGCAGTGGACCATGTTAGAGAGCTGAATGAATTCATATTTTTTAAGTGCTGTTCCAATGCCTTTGCAGTAGTTGCCTCTTAGTAACCAATACAGAGTTTGGTAAGTCCATATCATATTAGTTATCTTGTAAATGGAACAACTGGCTCTGTAGCATTTTGTTCAAATCAACTTAGAGCATCCTAGCAAATAGCAGCTAGCCCATGAAAAGATGGGACAAAAAAACCCACTCCAAAACACCCACAAGAAAGTATCTTAACCAGGATATCTGCATCAGGACTTCACATAAATATACTTGGGATATTTATGCAAAGCCCATTCAAGACGTTTGACCTTTTTGGTGGTCTGCTTTAGTCTTCTGGGGCAGTCTTGTCTCAATGCAATTTATCCCTTATTATTATTTTCTGTTGTATTGCAATTTGGTCCAAAAAAAATAAATTCCATATACATTTGCAGCATAATTCTAACTTTGACCTTTATTATACTTCTAGCAAGTGAGCCACAAAAAGGAACCTGTGCTAAGAAAATTTGACAATTAATAAATGTTTCAGTAAAGACAAAAGTTAAAATTCAAAAATAAGAACAGAATCATGAAGAAAAATCCTGGCTAATAGTTAACAAATTTTCTTTTGGTTTTGGCCATTTTAACTCTCTTTCAACCTCTACTGACAAAATTTTTCTGTAAGTGAAGCTGAAACTTTATGTTATGAAAATGTCAATGTGAGATGATTGGACAGTTCAAAATCTTCCCGTCACACACACTGAAAAATTTTCAATTTGAAAAGGTTATCCCATAAGACTGTTCACAAATCAATGCATAGTTTGTGAGAACAGCCATTTTTGTGTGATAATAATTAATTTTCTAAATCCCTATGGGGCCAAAAGGTCATAGATGCCTGACTGTCAAATACAAGATCACATAGACTGTCCTTCCGTTACAGAAGAAGACAACTTCAAAACACCTCACCAAATCTAGCAGGTATCTAGAGCTTAAAATTTTAATCTGGGATGGAGTGTCTATTACCTACCGCCTGGAAAGAAAGGCTTGTCACTCAGACCCCTGTTATTCCCCATGCAATATTTGTCTCAAACTTCCAGCAATATAATTTTTTTTAAATACCCACAGCATCACATATTCTAGACACAAGCCTATCCAGTTTCACTCCTTACATATGACACTCAATCTCGTGTCCATCAAACACCTCACTGCTTTACCTCCGCCAGCTCCAAGGCTGGCAGCACAATGCCACTCCAGAAGGAGGTGGTTGGATGCAGCCACATGGCTCACAGAGCAGTTGTGTCTGGCACAGGGCTTCCAGTGAAAGCACAGTACCAGTGAACACCAGCCTTCTAACAGCACTCTGCACATGCAGGGAGCCCTGACAAAAAGCAGACTCGTCCTGGCTGCAGCCTGTCTTTGTCACATAATCTGGTGCAGGAGAACAGGGAGAGAAGGATGGGACAGGGAAAGACCACTTATAGTCATATGACTTGGCATACAGAGCTTCACACATCATGTCAGAAAAAACCTGAGGCCTGTGTATGTCTCCATCAGCCACATGTAAATGTGCAGGGTAGGTGAGGAATGCTATGCCTCCCTGCTGCAGAAACCTAAGCAGGCAGTGTGAAACCCTCCCGCAGCATTCCATGCGTTCCATTTCTTCCTCTTCTTACTGTATCTGTGCCCACCAGCTTTTAAATGCTGCTAATTTACCATGTTTTCAATAACAATACACAAATTCTGGCTGCAAAACTTACAAGTTTGGGTTTTTTGAAAAAGATTTTTTTAAAAGGCAAGAGTAAGTAAACACATGAATTAATTTCTATGGAGAAGCTAACAATTCAAATACCGCTTTGACTTTACTGTCATGGTTCAGGCCACTTCACAGACCTGACAAGAAAGCAAAGTCACTTTTTTTAATGAATGCATTGAAATTCTATCACTGCAGAGAGCTCATAAATTGTTTCAAAACCATGCACACAGAAGAGTCCAGAACCTTTCAGAAAATCATTCTCTTTCTTAACAGGTATAGCAAAACACAGCAACTTCAAGCAGCCACACAGTATACCCTCCTTACAATTTTGCAAAAATAAGATATTTTCAGACATTACTCCTAAATAAGAATTTATATAGTCATGCTTCAGTGTAGTTAAGGACTTTGCACCTGTCTATGTCCACATAAACTAGATGCATGCAACATCCACATATAACTTAGACTGTCCCAGCCTTGCAACTGCCTATAGAATTCAAGCAAGCAACACCGTAAACTGTAGCCAGCAGGATCAGAAAACACTGTGAAAGGACAAATTAAGGAAAGATGTTATTTCTGCCCCACCTGTTTAAATGTTAATGAAGTCTTGTAGTAATGATGCTTTCCTGTGTGTTCTGATGATGCTGTAAGGAAATTGGAAACACACATTACAGTACACTAGGTCTCATCAACAGCATTGATTCTGAAAATGGAGGATAATCCAGTGTCTCCAATTATATAGTCAATGTTAAAAATTATAAGTACCTTAAAATGTCTGATAAACAGTATACAGCTCACATGTGCTCAGACAGTAGGCTGGTTAATATTTTATAGTTTATCTGATAAAGTTAACAAAAGAATTTAAGTTAGAGTGGAGGCATACACTGAATATTTCATCACCTTCTTAATTGCAGAATACAGACAAGACAATTTTTTTCCCTTAGGGACAAATAAATGTTAAGTTATTACTGATGGGAATCAGTTTGGCAATTAGGTTAAATCCAACTGAAACCAACCAGAATTGGAGTGCTGAAAACATCACAGAACTAAAACATATTCAGCCAACTCTATTAATTTACATGATGAAGCAGAAATGTTGATAGCAAAGCTTGTGTAACTCAGCAAGCTGAGGCTACATTAATGCACAAGAAAACACCATTTTGTGCTTTTTCTTACAGTTAATTTGCAGTTTTCAGAAGCTGCTATTCTTTTGCACAGCAGACAATATGATATACCTAAGGCTTTTCATTCTGACTTCTGATTTAAAGGTCTTCAGCTTGTGCTACAGACCTTAGCCTTGAAGCCAAGTGCAAATTAGCTTTAAATCAATGAAGCTGATTAAAGCTTCATTGTGACTGAGCCCTTTAATAGAAGGAGAAGGGGGGATGGTAAAGACCCACTTGAACATGGCAAAAGAGCTGCCTCTCAACTTGGAACATATGTAATGCTTTTCAGCTCCACTTTACCCTGACAAAACCATGAAGGGTTTAAGGCCATTTACCTGCTGACAGGGTAAAACCAAAGTCCCAATTCAGTGACAAAGGCCAAGAATCAGAGATGTTGCTAGGCAAGCAGAAAGTAAAAGGTTGCATTCAAAAATCGTGGGGGAAGAAAAGAGGGCAGAAGCAAGGAGATAGACACGAAAATATCTCTCCAGGGTGGTATCAGGGAATAAACTTCCCACCCTGCTGTAGCAGCATTTTGGGGTTTGTTAGTTTTTGTTTTGGTGGTGGTGGGTTTAATTTTCATTTTATTGTATTTTATTTTATTTTCAATACAGAAGTTCCTATTTAGAGAATTAAGCTGTAGGCAAGTTGCAGTGCTATAAAAGGAACTAGCTCTTTCATTGGAGTTCCATTCTCAAAACAAGCCACTTGTCTCCAGGGGCACTCTCTCACTTGGAATGCAGACAACCTGCCAGATTCACCTTTAAAAAACAATAACAGTACCAAATGAGAGCAGGGGAAGATACTTACACTGCTCTTTGAATACCACCGTGGGAATCCACATTACACAAATGCTGGGATTGCTCTCCTTTCTTTCCTTATCCTTATATTCACTACAGCACAAATACACATAACTTCAGCAAAAAAGTTGATAGGCCTTTTTTAAATTTTTATGTACATGTTTGAGAATCTTCACAAAGAGTTAAAGTATAGAAATAACATTATACTCCAAGATACAGAAATTCACTTCTCCCACTAAAGTAGATAATGCTGAGTATTTTGTTAAATTACACACAGAGCACCAAGACAAATTTCATCCTACTCTCCTGTTTGAAATCTTAGCCTTCAAGATTAATTCCTTCTCTGATGGCAACTCAGTCACCTCAAGTCCATCAACATCTTGACTTTCACCTCTAGACATAAAATAAGAGACAACAATACTGAAGTTCCTGAGAATATAAAGTGCTGCAAAGGGAAAATCAGTCTGCAATACATCAAAAAGAAAAAAAATAAATTACAAGTAACAACAACCATTCTTAAAAAAATCCCACTGAATATTAGAGCAGAGGATTAAAAATACAGCCCACTGTTTGACAAATGAAGAACTGAATAAATCAAGAATCGATGTGAGGAAAGTGGTCCTGGACACCTTGCTTGATATGCAAAAGTTAACCTCTTAAGTTAGCTCTTGTGCACTTACTCTTCCCTGATCTATTTATTTTACAATCATTCTGAGCAGATGTCAATTTAGCTCTAGTAGCATACTCTACTAACTTCAAGTAAGTCACAATAGATGGTAGCATGTGGTAATAAAACATTAAAAACCTGACACAAAGATTTATTCACCCAGAACTTAATTTTTGGAAGATAAATCTCCCAGGTAAACTTAGAGCACAGCTCAAGTGCCTCACTACCCTCGCAAAGAACTTCCTCCTAATGTCTAATCCAAGCCTACCCTCTCTTAGGCTGAAATCATTCCTCCTTGTCCTGTCACTACATCCTATTGTAAAAATCCCCTCTTCATCTTTCTTCTAGATTCCCTTCAGGCACTGGAAGGCTGCAATCAGGTCACCCCAAAGCCACCTCTTTTCCAGGCTGAACAAACCCAATTCTCTCAACTTTCCCACACGGGAGAGGTGCTCCATCCCTCTAATCAGCTCGGTGGCCTTCCTCTGGACTCACTCCAACAGATCAATGTCCTTCCTGTGCTGGGGATGCCAGAGCTGGATGCAGTACTCCTGGTGAGGTCTCACCAGAGCAGAGTAGAGGGGCAGAATCACCTTCCTCTTCCTTCTGGCCTCCCTGCTTTTCATGCATCCCAGGATACAGCTGACTTTCTGGACTGCAAGTGCACACTGCCAGCTCACCTCCAGCCTCTCATCTACCAGCACCCCGAAGCAGCCCCAATCCTTCCTTCCTGGATTTTAGTAATAGGAGATCTACACTGCATAGGGATAAACAAATATTTGCTCTTCAAAGGGATTTTCTTTGGCCAATCTACATATTATCCAGAATAAAAAGCAGCTTTTCATCATGGAACTGGCCAAAGTAAAATATATTTCAAATGACAGCAATGCAACTCTGACCGAATAAACAGAATTACAGATGACAGCAATGACAATAGTCAAACACCTCATACATAAAGGTCCAATAAAAAGGGACCCAGTACAAAAACACTCACATTATAGATTTACAGTTTTCAGGTTTGGTCATCAAGTTGGCAATTCACTTTCAGAGGCTTATGTGTTTTGATTGTTTTCTTTTTATCTGCTATAAAACATCAAGATCTGAAGCAAGGGGTGAATTTGCTGCATGAACATTAATGCTTGTTTTCTCATTTCCATATTTTGTTAGTGGACATCTCAAGTATTGCAAGTTTCAAATTACCATAGATTTGGCCAGATCAGCAATAAATGCTTACTTAGGGTGAACAGAAAAATCTCTTCAGTGGTGGATGTTTCCCCTTTGATACATTTCACATTACGTACTTTTTTTTTCCTAATACGCTATCATCAGCTGGTGGCCGGTGAGCTAACATTTCCCATATCCTTTAAAAACATTTAACATAGAATTTGTCACTCAAATCTTTCATAACCAGAATTCACTTTATCTGCTACTCATTGAATATATTTTGTTATTTCAAGAAATTGAATAACAGCACTAGGATTTGGACCTTTCTGTGCATGTTAAAAGGTGGAACCTACTGAGGGATTGATATTTTCGGTGGCATTAACTAACTGGCAGGATGTAGAGGCATTATGTATAGTCACTATTCACGACTCTCTGAGAATACCTGTTTGGAAATACTTGAAGAAATAAAAGTTTACCAGAGAACTGCACTGATATTTACCTAACAAAATTGCAATAGACATCTCCTAAAGCCTTCAAGACTACTGAGCAAAAGCAACTACCCTACTGGCATCAGTAGGTTAAATGCCACAAATAGACAATTTGCTCTCAGTGCTTCTTGTAATAGGAAACAGACAAATTTATGGGAATCAGGTCCATATCAGTCTACAGCTGCTCTTGACATAGGATTTGGAGACCTCATCTCACTTCTAGCTGCACTCCAAACAAGCCTCAAAAGTCAGCACCCTTATTCCTCTATTTCCAGTTTTGGAACAGCCTCCGCAGTGAGGCAGTAGGGCAGACAGAAGGACTGGTACAACCACAGTGCTCCAAACACAGTTTGTTGCATTAACTCTAATAAGATGAACCTGTTACGCTGCTCCAGGGCTCAGATCCAGCAACTTCTTATGTGGCATACTGCAGAACATGGCTTTTAATGACTACACCAGAGCTTCTACACACAAGACTTGTAGGCCATTGGGTCAAGGCGTCTTAACACTAGATGTCCTAAATTGAAATAATTATCAAGTGCCTATAATTAAAGAACTCCCAGATAATTATGGAAATACATTAAACACCAAGATAGGTCAAACATTACTATATGTGACCTAACACAGGCAGAACAAATGGGGTTTTAGAGAGCTTTCAATATAGACAGCTAAACACTCCTAAACAGTACTTGTCTGCTAACAAGATAGGCACTGCCTAACATTATATCACAACAATATGTGCTGGTATCACAGGAAATGTGATCCAAACACTGCAGTGTGCCAGAGAGGTATGTATGGTTTTCATCCATTAATTAGGGGGTACAGAGCCATTTGCCACTATTTGGCATAACAAAAGACATAAGAGAAATAGCTGATTGTAATTTCTATTGTCACAAATCAAACCTCAGTTTTCCATGACTCCAGACAGGATTTGTCTGCAATAATTGTTTTTTGCTTCCCTAAATTATGAAAACATCTTAAAGGTCAGTTTGATGAAACCCACCTATTGCAAGACAAGCAGGACACTGAAAGCTCCTCTTCCCCCTCCCAGTTTACAGTTTATCACCCAGATTCTTAAGCACATTAAAATCATTTTGCACAGCACAAAGTTGTTCTAAAACCAGAATCACCACTTGTGACCTTAAATATACATCGCCTAGTTTTCAATGTATAACAAGCTCACTTCTTTGGCTACACAATAATCCAAAATTAATAGCTCTAAAACAAAGATAAATTAAATGAAGGACATACAAGATGGTTTAGCTAGTATAACAGCATCACCTACTTAGTATCCACAAAGCTAACACTAAGATGTAAGCCAATAAGGAAGGACAACACAATTTTTCAGTTCATTTTTAATCCTCAACTGGTGAAAAATAAGATGCTATCTCTGGGAACCTATTTATACTTTGCCTAAGACTGTAGAAGTGCAAAGTTAAAAGTCTGCCATGAAATTTCTAGTTAGACCCAAAACCCGGGCCCAAGCTTGTTTCTCCTTTTTTTCCTTTTGTTTGGTTACTCTATAGTGAGCATGTGTACTGGTTTGAGCTGAAGTAGAGTTAACTTTCTTCACAGAGGCTAGTGTGGAGCTATGTTTGGGTTTTGTGCAGAACACATAGTTGATAATGCAGAGATGTTTTTGTTGTTGCTGAGCAGAGCTTACGCAGAGTCAAGGCCTTTGCTGCTTTCCGTACTGCCACACTGGCAAGGAAGTTGGGGATGCATGGGAGA